>NC_085859.1:12311048-12336048 GCF_034702125.1 Engraulis encrasicolus
AATGCAGGCTCCAGTAAAGCTGCATGGTATATGTTACCTAAATGAGTTTTAATGCTTCATTGACATGAAAACCAGGACATTTCCATCATTTCATACAATATCCCGGGACGCCCAAGGCAGGTCGTAAAATCAGGACATGTCCTGGGAAATACGGACGTTTGGTCACCCTAGTGTATCACTGATTCTTGAAAGTTTGGCAAAAACATGTCCCTGCAGTAAAATATTAATTCTGTTGAAAATCAACTAAATTTTCACAAACAAAATGAACCCAGGTAATGGCCAAGGGGTCTGTCACACGAATACATTTTTGTTTGAAATATTTAAGTGTAATTTTATTACTTTTCATGGCTATAAACCTGTCCACACCCTGTAAAAACGCCTGTCCCAAGGACTGGCATCATCATTTCAATTGACTTAAAATACAAAAATCACTAACAGAATTGAACAATATCACCATGATGTGGAAGACCATATTAAAGTGGTTCTACAGATGTGCACATAGTGGATGTAAAACAATATTTACTATTATTTACTGATTGCTCAAAATGTGTCCAGCATATTGGTCACCACCGTCAGATTTTTTCTAAAAGACAATAAAATCAGGTATGCACAAGGTAATTTTCATTACTGAGGACCCCTTTTCAAACCTTTAGCTCTACTGCCTACTTCACTATCACTGAAGCTCCTGTAAGTTTATTATTTTGTCCTCAATTTGTTAATTTGTTTGGACACTGGTACTGTCCCAACCATAAACTGTCAACACCGTCGGGGGTTTTAATAGTATTGTATTACATTAATGTTAATAAATATAATTTTTTTCAGAAAAGGTATGAAGCACCCAAGAAACAGAGCGAAAATGAAATGGCTAATGTGAACAAACAATGCATAATATTTAAAAGAGTGCTTTTTTGTCTCACACCGTCAGATGTCACCACCGTCAGATTTTGTTCTGCTCATCATGTTGTTCCATATTATACTAAATTGTGCTGGTTAATGAAACATTACTAGGCATGTTAGTAATAATTGTGATCCAAAATGATACTCTAGCCACCACTGAGGTGCATTTGGAGGTTTTTTTGTCAGAAAACCTGACGGTGGTGACATCTGATGGAGTTCACCAAAAAACGCATGTTTTACGTGTTTTTGACATGTTTTAAGAATATGCATACAATAAGTATCTACAGTTATGTTGAATTGTTAAAGTAATTCACTTTAATACAGTAAACATGTGTTTTTACTTCTAATTATGTCTGCCGCTGTTGACAAAACAAGAAAGAGCCCATTTTATGAAAAATGTTAAACATGGGGAGCTTGGCCAATGCATTCACTGCACAGCCAAGACCTACATCTATGATAATACACCTCTATATTTTGGATTTGATCAACTTAAAAGCTGTTTTTACTACATTTTCAACAACCAGTGGCTTACTTCCTAGATAATCTAACTAATGAAGTAAAAACACATGCTCATACTGTGCACACACAAAAATAAAGTGTTTATGCAAGATGCCATTGACTTGAGAGGGCTATTTATTTTGCTAAATGCAGGTACTAATTAGGCCACTTTCACCACTCTCAGATTACTGTCACCACTGTCAGTTCTTAAGTCACCACCGTAAGAAGGAGTTTTGGACATTTTAAAGGAATGTGCTTACAACATTTTCCTTAGGAGTTGTTGAAATATCGAAGTAATAGCCAATTTAAGCCTACACGAATATTTGTGAAATTACAAAAAAATGTTTGTTGTATTTAGGCGTTAAGTAAGCATCGTATGACGGTACATATTTTAAAATTAGAACACATGAAACAGTATTAAAATAGAACAAAAGTGAATTTTCAACATTTAAAGGCATATGTGTGAACCAAAAAATACACATAATCACTTAAAAACTCCAGATACATATGCAACCAAATCAATACAATTTTAATAACTTTTAATTGTGTCTGACGGTGTTGACAAAAAACAAGGTATGATCGGAGAAAAGCCTGATTTCTGAAAAAAATACATAATGGGGAGATTGGCCTTGTGCATTTCTGAAAAGCCAAGACCTTAGTCTACAAGGATATACCATATAATTTTGTAATTCACTTTGTTTTTTTCTGTCAACATTACAACCTGTTTTAGCCACTTTCTCAAGAATCAGTGGTATGTGTGTGTGTGTGTGTGTGTGTGTGTGTTTCGCGTGCTGGTGTGTGTGTCTCCTTACTGTAGGCCCAGCAGTAAGCTGTGTGTGTGTGTGTGTGTATGTCTCCTTAGGCCCGGCAACGGTAAGCTGTGTGTGTGTGTCTCCTTACTGAAGGCCCGGTAACGGTAACCTGTGTGTGTGTGTGTGTGTGTGTGTGTGTGTGTGTGTGTCTCCTCAGGCCCAGCGGTAAGCTGTGTGTGTGTGTGTGTTAGTGTTCGCCTGCTCATGTGTGTGTGTGTGTGTCTCCTCAGGCCCGGCGGTAAGCTGCTGGAGATCCTGCAGATGGACCTGGAGGTGGAGGAGCTGCTGAGCACGCAGGCCGAGAGCCAGCTCATCACCTGGCAACTGGTGCTTCCGGCCGACGCGCGGCCCGCCGGCCTCATGGAGGGCACCATGTGCATCTACACCACCCAGAGGGACTTCATCGGCCTGGCACCACTCGTACAGGTTATTATTACATTACATTACATTACATTACAGCACCGTGTGCATCTACACCACCCAGAGGGATTTCATCGGCCTGGCACCGCTCGTACAGGTCGGTGGGGGGTGGGGGTGCTGTCTCACCTGTCTTTAACATTTTGTAGTATAGTTATTATTATTAAACAGCACTCTAGAATGGTGCGAGAGCTCTCATTCATTTTCAATGTGCGGCCCCAACGTTCAGTGGTCACTTTTCTGTAATGCCCACTAAATAATGACCGCTGCCAATGGCAACGAGTTTGGTCACTTCAGAGATCACTCCGCAAGTAGATCGGTCATATCTTCACTGATATGTCTTGCCTTCTGACTGTGAGGCAGCAGCGCGATTAACACACGTTGCCGGTAGCCCACTGATGATCTGTTAACCAGCCACTTCCCAAACGTCTCCGAATTACAACAACACTAGTCTCATTCAGCGACTAATTTTAACAGTTATGTGTCATCCTGGTGATGAAGCTAGTAATAACAACAAAGGCCGAGTGGCAGCCCATCAAGATTTCATGAGCTTATTTTTTGACCGACAGTGGTTTCCAACAATCAACAAGTTGAGTTGTATGCAGCCAGGGTCGTGCAGCCAGGGAAAAACAAAACATGAGAACCCATGTATAGTTATTACATTACATTACATTTAGTAGACAATTTTGGTTGTTGAAAGTAGTGCCCAACTCCGTAAAGCGCCTATCCACATTGTCACTGAGGGTGCTAATGGCGGCTAGTACATCTTGAATTGTAGCGCCTGCATTGTCTGTTGTCTAGGTCTCGTCTGGCTTCGAATTATTGCCTTTTCCTGAAGGAAGACCTTGTTTTCAAGTGACGGTTTTGCTGTACATTGTTTTAACATTGAGTTTAATGAGAAAAAAGTAAAAGTGTCAAAATGCGAAGTTTAAATTCGAAGTTTGTGGAGCCCTCCCAAAACACATAGAACCCTCGACTCCGCCCCTAGCAGACAATTTTGACCAAAGGAGGACAAGGAGGACATTCAAGCAAGACTTAATAGTAGGGCTGGGCAATATGACGATATATATCGTTATCGTGATATAAAAGTGTATATCGTGACCTTTCTCCTATATCGTGATTTTCAATTGTATACAACTGATAAAATTACTATCATTTAATTACATTTCATGTTGTCACAATACACACTATAAGTTCATGTAACTGTAAAAATAACAATAAAAAGATCCATTTTGAAGAAAGGTTGTTTTGCGACATGAAAAAATAAAAAGCAAATAAAGAGAATAACTGAAAACGTATGTAATTGTGCTATATCGTGATATATATCGTTATCGTGATATAAAGTAATCCATATCGTGATATACAGTAGTTTATTTTCAATATCGCCCAGCCCTACTTCATAGGCCTGGTGATATTTGTATTTTTTGCATTTATTCAGATAGGACAGTGAAAGAGGGACAGGAAATGAGTGGGGAGACAGAGAGTCGGGGAAGGATTGGCATATGACCCGGGCAGGAATCGAACCCAGGTTGCCGGCATAGTGGCCCAGTGCACCTACCAAACATTTTGTAGTATAGTTATGAAACGCCAACTACGGGGGCCGGGAGGACTCAGTTAGATTACAACCAGGTGAGTATGCCATGTAATGTGAAGGTTCAGAAATAAAAGAAACTAAATGAAGTTTTGTTTTTGGGCAGCACTACATGTATGGCAACGAGGATGAACATTACATGGCTCATCTTCATTCAGTAGAATGCACCGTTCACTTGAATGGGGCTCCCTAACATTGGTACGTTTGATATTTCTTGGGTAACAAACATGTTGGTCTATATCAGACAGAATGTCTGTTGACTAATAATGTCAGCTGATTTTGACTCTTGGAAAACATTTGGAGAGGCTGTCCCTGTCATGGACTAGCTCCCTTCAAGATTTCGCTGGTGTTATGTAAGCAGTAACGCAGCAGAAACCTTACTTTATTGACAGGTTAGGGAACAGGTCAGGGTACAGCTTAGCATTTTCGCATTTAACAACAGAAATTGGACACGGCTGCAGGAAAACTACTTGTCTTGCGTGAGATTGGTCATGTGCTTTTTCTACTGCGTTGTTTCGCCGGCGTTGCTTCTGCGGTGTTGTTTCTGCTGCGTTGTTTCTGCGGCGTTGCACCAAGGTGTTGCAGCAGTCATTGCACCAACACATGGAATTCAAAAGCGTGAAATAACACGGATTTTCATGATGCCACTCTGGTGTTTGTTGGCTTGTGTGTGCATGTGTTGGAATAAATAAGATATGTTTTAGTGTTGTTCTAGTACAAGGGAAAGACAAAATAAGCACTCCAATTAACTCCATACGATAACCACCTGAACAAAACTCTCGCTAAGAGATGTAACCTTTGGTTGTGAAAACTCTTCATAATTGCCTAATGTCCTCTAAAAGTATTACTAACGTAAAAAAAGTACATTTTAGCTCCATTTTACAACTGCCCAAACTCCCTGCAAATAGATGCAACCTTTGTTTATGTGAACTCTTTTTAATTGCCTATTTAATTCTTGTTAATTGGATCTGAGTTTATTTGTGAAATAAAGTTTGCTGACGCGAATTGAAGCTTTAGGCTGTTAATGAAGAGAGTGAACAGTTGAAAAGGTATAAAGGGCTGGTGAGGAAGAAAGACATTTAGTTTGAGGAGGGTGCATGAGCAGGGCTGGATTAACGTCAGGCCTGCACCGGGCCAGCAGGTTGCGAAAGGCCCCCCCGCAGAAAAAAAAAACATACATTTAATTAACCGTTTCATGATTACAAGCAATAATTTAAGTCTGCCAACTATACAGCCCTACAAGGGCAAAGTGCAGGAGCTACATATTTTGTCCAAATTTGCTATGCCAAATTTACAGTAGCCACAATATCCAGCCTAATACATGCAGTAGTACTCTTTGAAGGCGTTTTTCTCAGTTTTCTCTGTTAGCATATAGTTACTGCACTTTGCTAAGGGCCTAGAAAGGAGTATTAACAAGAGGGATTTTTTTCAATACTGCATCTGCAAATCAAATCTGCAAACCTTTGCCCCTGCCTGGTGGGGGGCCTTGGGCTGCAGCCATATCTAGCCTGTGTGTTAATAACAGGCTGTGCATCTCTCTCTTCCAGCCACATGAACAAATATATGTGCACACTTTTGCAAGCACACATGCACGCATACGCATGCACGCACGCACGCACTCATGCACGCACGCACGCACGCACGCACGCACGCACGCACGCACACACACACACACACACACACTTACAGTGGTCCACGTCAATGAGGACAACACTGTGACGATGGGAAGGTTGAATTGAACTCCTCCATGAAAAGCAGTGCCCAAACATAGCACCTCCTGCCAGGCAGAGTGACTGATTGTGTATGCTGCCCACCGGACACATTAATTTCCCTCAGGGATTAGTAAAGCATCAGCATCTCCATCCCACGCCTCTCTACTCTACTACGCCTACGTTGGAGACTGGGCTTTGCTGTGCCATGATGGAGAAGGAGGGTTACACTGACTACTGCACATACTGTATGAACGGTACATGTAACAACGAACGCTGATCATTATCTAGGCTGCATACAGTGTGTTCACTGCTCCCTAAGCAGTGGTGTTGTCCCCGTTGTCTTAGCGCTCCTCTACACAGTCGTAACACATCCTGTGCCCATTAATACTGGCCAGAAGAAAAATGAAAGTACTCCAGAGTCGTGACTACAGTACTACCATATGAAATATTATGCAGAGATCCAAATCATCCACAACGCTTGGGACACAGAGCACCACATTCAAGTGAGTTTGAAAAAGACACATCATGGCCTCCTACTGTGTAAGCCATACTTTGTTTTATTTATGCAGGAGGTTGTAACCAACCGATGTTTTTATGATGATAAGCTTAACACAGCTGATTAGGAGGGGCATCTATCTATCTATCTATCTGTCTATCTATCTGTCTATCTATCTGTCTATCTATCTATCTATCTATCTATCTATCTATCTATCTATCTATCTATCTATTCCACAGTTCATTTTGACACATTATTAGGCCGTGACATGACATGGTTTGGCGTTGTTTAAACAGTGCCAGTGCAGCGGAGCGATAATGAGCAGATTGTCAGTCACTAGACGGACAAAAATTAAAATGTCAGCCCGGCGCCCATTTGGACGCGGTGCGGCGAGCGAGCTCATCATATTCAGACGTGTCGCTCATGCTAATGTTAATCTCCCGCGCTAGTTGTTGACGTCCGGGCGTCACGCTGTGCGAGTGCAGACGCAGCTTCTCCACACCGGAGAGGCATGACATGGACGACACATTATGTCGAGGCCCCTTCCAACACAATTAATCTGCAGGAGAAATTATCTCAAATTGCACAACATGTTAACGGAGACAACATCTCACGGATAAAGGGGGAAAAAAACACGGCGATGGTTTTCCTGATTACTAACACAAAGCACACGTGTATATCTGTTGTTGTGCTCAAAACATGACATGTTCCTCCCTTCGTACATTATTGAATCGAATAAATTAATTTATTTTGAGTTGGCGTATGACAGCTGATGTGCTTTTCTCCACACACAAGCACATGCTTAGAGGGAACTAAACAGCTGCCCAGCCGTGCCGAACAAGCTCCCTGCCTTCCTAAAGGTACCAGCGTGCGTGCTACTGGAACACAAGAGTCTGAGACAGATGGCTTGGAATGATTTGTTTTGACGCAGATCACAAATGTTGTCAAGGGAACAAGAAAAGTGGAGATATAAAAAGGTTGTGCAATTGCAAGCTCATTCAAGTGACCTTTGGCTGCCTGCTGGAGCATTTACCTTGAGAACAGTCCGTTTGTCACTGTTTAATTCAATAGAGGGTCGATTTAACATCCTCTAGATCACATTTGTTCCCAGAGTACTCCATAAGAATAAACGCTGTACTTCTTACAGTTTTTCTCGATTGGTTTGGCTAATTTCTTGAAACCGAGATGACATTTCTATACATTTTGGGTCATTTGGCTAAACATTCTTACACTTCTGCACAACAGTTCAGATAACTAGCAAAATGACACATCTCCCAAAACAGCTCATTTTGGCTTCACTCAACCTCCCACATAAATAGTCAGAACCATAAAAATGGTATATACTGTATCCTTCTCAATTGCTTTGGCTCATTTGCATTCATTTAGTCATTCGCTCAAAATAAACTGGATGGTTCAGCATAACGCCATGGATCCTCATCACTTGCTCATATCACTCCAAAAACAGTTTACCCGTGTGACAAACTAAATTCCTTCCACAGAATGCCGTTTGAAAAAATGTCAAGAAATTAGCCAAATAACAGTGGAAACTGTAGTATACACGGTTGTAAAATTATTTTCTACAAACTAGTAAAGTTACAATACCATCTGGCCTGTTGAACACTGTCATGAATTTACTGTTTACAGTAAAGAAATTCTTAAAATATTATGTCCTTGACTGTTTTGACAATTGTGTAGACTTCTTTGCATATGATGACTCACACAATGAAATCATGCTGACATGTTTTGGAGAGGGCAACCATTAGACTGAGAATTGTCTAATTCGTTTAGATAAGACAGGTCAATTCATTTGGAAAATGTGCTAAATGTATGCTCAATGTGTGAACTATAGGGTATATAGCCATCTGCCGAGATATACTAAACATTTCAGACATGTGCAAAGCATTTGAAATTTGATGAAAGCAATGAAAAATGCCATTCTGTTGTGGGAAATTGTAAGTTGGTTTGGAGATTTGTCCGTGTTGTTTTGAGAATGTCATCTCAGTTTTGAGAAATTAGCCAAACCAATCGAGAAAAACTGTAAAACTGCGTACATTCATCTCACGAAATACCGCTCATGGCCGACACACTTTACTTACTTCAAAATAGACTGCGTACTCTTGATAAAATGTTGTTTTTCTGTATGTAAGGAAGCCATGGTTAATTCATGGAAGCAGGAGGAGAGAAGTGCCGCACACCCTCAAATTAAATAAACAGTTACATGTGACAATGTTTCGGCCTGTCGGCCTTCCTCAGGTCCCGTGTGATTCATGGAGTAATTCATGGAAGCAAACATCACGGCTGAGAGACGATTATATATAGGATGACAGAACGTGATCCCTGTATGATACACAAGGGACGTGACTCTACTTCACAGCTACAACAGCTTTAATGTCATTTTGTTTGATTGCATTTGTTTACAGTTCTTTTACAGTTGATTTGGTGCATTACTCAGGATCAGAACTGACAATTGTTTTAATCTTCACATCATTTTGTCACTTGTGCACATCAAACGAGCAGTTTTTCCGCCTTCTTTGAACGGGCTTCAAAGCTTTGGTACCTCCATCCAACTGATTATGTAGACTTCTCCTCTTCACTGTTTCCTAGCGTACACCAGTGGTTTGCCATGTCAAGTTGATGAAAATACACTAGAATAAGTCTGTGTTGAACAAGCCCACCCATCATTTCATGAACATTTAGGTCTTATTTCATCACCAATGACTTACTGTGAGCATACTGCTATACATTTAAAACACACTTGGTTTTTCTTCTTCTAAATATGCCGTAGATGAATAAACTGTTCCAATCTTGACTCGACATCACTATACAACACTTGTACAGTATATCACGAAAGTGAATACACCCCTCACAGTTTTGCAGATTTTTGAGTATATCTTTTCATAGGAAAGCATTACAGAAATGTAACTTTGACACAATGATTAGTGACCTTTTAACAACATATTTAACCGCTTAAATTTCTTGTTCACTCTGAAAAAAACTAAATACAGCCATTAATGTTTGAACATGTACTCACAAAAGTGAGTACACCCCAGATTAAAATCCGGTAGAGAAGGGGCTATGTTGGCTCGAATCGTCTCGAAATGAAACGAAATGAAAAGGGATGACAAGGGAGGTCATCAGTGTGCATTTCAACCTTTCTTTGCATTGAACTTTTACATTTTGAGTCTGCATCTGGCTTAAATAGATTGGTGTGAGATTTGAATGCAATCCTATGGAGAATATCATGATCTGCTTCAGTAGTCACAGCGCATGTTGACATGCATGTTTCTTTTAGGTGTATTTCAGATTGCCAATGTTGACAGCATTCATGCATCCCCAAACCATGTCAGTCCCACTACCATGCTTGGCTTATGAGAGGATACACCTTTTTGTAAAACTCACTTGTTTACCACCACACATGCTTGACACCATCTAAAGCAAATTTGTTTATCTTGGTCTCTTCAGATCACACGACATGGTTTCAGTGATCCATATCCTTGGTCTGTTCATCTCTCTTGAGACCAAGACAAACAAATTTGGTTAAATAAGCGGTTAAATATGTTGTTAAAAGGTCACTAATCATTGTGTCAAAGTGAAATTTCTGGAATGCTTTCCTATGAAAAGATACACTCAAAAATCTGCAAAACTGTGAGGGGTGTATTCACTTTCGTGATATACTGTAGGTTAGAGGGTCCCAATGGATCCACTGGTGACTTTGGTTTAAAAAGACCTGAAGCCACATACAGTTGGTTTAGAAGGCAGGCTTTGGCATGGTATAATCACAGTATGAGATACTGTAGGATAGGGTTGGGTATTGGCAAGGAGTTCACAATTCAATGAGCATCACGATACACATGCGATGCTATCACGATGCATTTCGATAGTATTGTTGTGAAGCATTGCGATATTCACGTCATTAATTTTCATTTTTCACCTTTGCCAACATTATATAATGAAAATATAAATAAAAACTATGATCGTTTTGTAGATGAGGTTGCAAAAGGCTAATAATAATAAAGTTTCAAAATAATAATGATGATGATTTGAAGCTTGGAAGCACTATCATATCATGTGGTTGTTTTCTGCACTAAATGGTAACAGAACTTTGAAAGGACACATCTCAAAACTGTGCCCTTGCATCGCGACTCAGTATCGTGACTGCGTATCACGATTAATCACGATTCGATTCAATATCGTCACAGCCCTACCATAGGAGGTGACATTACACAAAGCTGGAAATATCCATGGCATTAGCAGATTTCATGTGCTGCTCTACTGGATCTCCTGAAAAACCTTGAAGTCAGCAGGACTATACCTTCAAAGAAGAGCTATACAGCACACAGTTACAGAGCTTCATTTGATTTAAAAAGGGATCGTTGCATTGCTGAACCCATCACCGTTACACATCTTGTCTTCTTACAAAATCTTTGAACTTTGAAAAAATCTTTGAAAAACGTTGCGTACAGTACACTATACCATTCCTGTTTTCTGATTATATCTGTTATTTTCTGATTATAGATGTTTTCTGTGCATTCACATAAGAACAAGTGTACTACAAACAACTAAATAAAACCACACAGGTTCAGGAGGACAAAACCCTTGACATCATACTAATAACAGAAGAGGTTAATCACACAGGGCACTTGGGACCGAAGCATAAAGCCCCACCCAATCATTGCCTGCTTACAAACGGGTGCTATTTATAGTATGGCTGTGGTATTGCCAGTGTTGAGATGTCAAGTAGGCTTGGAACCGTAATCCAGGAGCATTTCACCCTACTGTCGAGATTGAACCCCATCTAAAAAGTATATAACACTACCCCCACACATGCCGCCATTTTCTTAAGACCTTTCATATTTCATCCCACCTGTCATGGAGAGACATGTGTCTGGATTATGATCCCCCAGGGGAGACCCGGGGGGCGGGGGCAGGAGGAGGAGGGGGGCAGGGCAAAGGAATCACACTTCACTTGGCGCGGGGTTCAGACAGAGTTCAAGTCAAAGGGTCACCCAGAGCTCAGTTGACATAACAGATGCTGCAAGCTGCACACAGACCTGTTGTGTTTGTTTGCAAGATCTTCTCAATGCTCTTCTACCAGGGATGCCGACGGGGGATGGACAAAGGGGTTTAGTTGTCCCTGGCCCAGGGAGAGAGGGGGCCCCCCAGAATTGAGTCCTCATTACATCGTATGTATTGTTCAGATGACATTCTCCAGGGCCTTGTCAGCAGTCCGGCTCTCTACTATATTGGCTGTGGATTGTGGCAGATGTTTCACCTGCTGTGCAGCATTTTTCTGCTCTTTGCAGCACTCTTTGTCTGCTGTTTACTGCGTACCGTTTCGACTGCATGTGTTTGTGCTTTCTGTGGCATGTGTAGGAAGAACCTATTGCTTTTTTCCCCTTGAATCGCTGAAAATGACTGCAAATGTGGATGAAAATGACTGCAAATGTGGATGAAAATGACTGCAAACGTGCTCGAAAATGACTGCAAATGTAATTCCGCTCAAGAGGAGGCCATTTAGCATTTGATGCACATTGCATTCTCAAACAATTCATAGACAGGGAGATGTAGAAACAGAGAGATACAACCATCACGCAGACACGCACTCACGCATGCACACACACACACACACACACACACACACACACACACGGACACGCATGCATGCACACACGCGCACACACGCGCACACACACACACACACACACACACACACACACACACACACACACACACACACACACACACACACACACACACACACACACACACACACACTGGAAGCTGGAGGTGACTATAGCCTATACCATCTGTGTGGTTTGGTTTGCAGGACACGGAGATCCTGAACACGGCCATGCTGACGGGGAAGAGGGTGGCGGTGCCGGTGCGGACGGTGGCCGTGGAGGCAGACGGCTCCGTGACTGACGTCTCTGACTTCACCGACTGCAGCTCCACCGATGAAGATGTCCTCAAGGTACCATTACGTTACGTTCAGAGGCGCATCTTGCCACCAGGCAAGGCAGGCAGCCACTTGGGGCCCCCAAGCCCCCAGATATCGAATAACAGCCCACACTGTACTACAGTATTGCAGATTTTGGTTCAAATGTTCCTTCTTTTGCATTTTTGCTTGGGGCCCCACCTGACCCTAGAATCGCCTCTGGTTATGTTACATTTATCGGACGCTGTTGTCCAAAGTGATTTACAAGGAGGACGTTCGAGCAAGTACAGAGTGTGGAGTCAGTACAAAGTCAAGCAGTATACAAGTAATGTACTGTACAACCGAGGGCAGAAAAATAGTGGAGGACCTGTGAAGTGTAGTGCAGGTTAGTAGAGTTACTAGTTATTAGTAGATTAGAGGTGAGTAGAGTTAGTTATGTTATGCAGGGAAACTCTCTAGGACATAAATATGCCTTCACATAAAAAAAAAGTTATCACATGGAGCGTGTGTATACGCTCATCGACCACTTTATAAGGTACACCTTGCTAATGCCAGGTTGGACATCCTCAGGGGCGGTTCTAGGGGCGGGCCACTCGGGCAATTGCACAGGGCGGCATTGTGAAAGTCCGCCCCAAAAGACCAGCGAGAATCACTAATTAGCACTATTAACACGTTATTTCCACGCTATTGCCACACTATTGTAGTAATAACATGTTATTAACAGTTTTACAAGCAGTTATGGGCATTTTTCTACCGATTTTGCAATTTTTTCACCTGGGGAGGGGCTGCAATAGGGGCAGGGTGTCAGAGGATCGCTATTCGTTGTCATTGTAAGACGCATCTCTTTTGCCTTCAGAATGGCCTTACCTGCCTGTAACCGCAGGAAGGTAGACTGTGGTGTTGCAAAATGCTCAATTGGTACCAAGGGGCCCAGAGTGTGCTAAGAAAATATCCCACACACGATTTCACCACCGGCCTGAACCATTGATACAAGGTGGATGTTGATGGATTCTTGTTTTCTTGGCGCTGGCGGCAAATTCTGCCCCTACCATCCTTGTGTTGCATCAGAAATCGAGACCCATTGTCCAATCTTCTATTGTCCAATTTCGGTGAGCCCGTATGAACTGAGCTGACTGGATTGGCAGCTATGGCTGTATGCTTAGATGTACAGTATGTTTTGAGTTTCAATGTGCTATATGCTCAAAGGTGCTGTTCTGCATAAAACGCGGAACGTATTTGAACAAGGAGGGGCCGCAAGGGGGGGGACGCATTTTAGGACGGGGGGTTTGGGGGAAAATATTGGTTTAGGAAAACCCTTTATTGCATTATTACAGCTTGGTTTGTGTGGGTTTGATATTGTCCATGGGTTTTGACTTGGATTTTTTTTTTTTTTGAGGGCCGTCATTCATTTATTTTTCAAAAAGTTACCCGGGCCACGGTCCCCCTGGCCCAGCCGGTTCCGCGGTCCTTGCTGTTCTGCATACCTCAGGTATAATGAGTGCTTATTTGAGATATGGTTGCCTTTCAATCTACTTGAAACAGTCTGGCCATTCTCTGCTGAGGCTTTTTTTTTTTGCCATTTTTTGCTCACAGAACCACTGCTCACTGGATTTGTTCCCTCTTTTTTTGGACCATTCTCTGTAAACCCTAGAGATAGTTGCGTTTGAAAATCCCAATAGATGAGCTGTTTCTGACATACTCAGACCAGGCAAGGCAAGGCAAGTTTATTTGTATAGCACATTTCATACACAGGTGCAATTCAATTCAAACAAAAAAAGTGAAAATAAAGGACTCGAGAAATAATTAGAATCAAAGTAAATATTAAGATAAAACATTAGATAATTAGAATAAAAAGAAATAAAAAAAGAAAAAAGAAAAATACATCATTTAGAGCTGCTAGGGAAGGCATCTGAGAACAGCTTTGTCTTCAATAGTGAGTGCAATTTTTACATCATCTGGAAGCTGGTTCCAAAGCTCATCGGGTACCAACAACCATGTTCCCATTCAAATTCACTTCAATCCCCTTTCTTCCTCATTCCGATGCTCCGTTTGAAGTGGAGCAGATCATCTTGACCATGTCGCCATGCCTAAATGCATTGGGTTGCTGCCATGTGATTGGCTGATTAAACATTTGCATCAATGAGGAGATGGACAGGTGTACACGTGGCTAGTGAATGTACGTGTGTGTGTGTGTGCGTACATGCGTGTGTGTGTGTGTGTGTGTGTGTGTGTGTGTGTGTGTGTGTGTGTGTGTGTGTGTTGGTGTGCATGTGCGTGCGTGTTCGTGCATGCCAGGGAGAAAGAGAGACGGAGAGAGAGACAGAGTGTGTGAGTGTGCGTGTGCATGTACGTGTGTGTGTGCGTGTGCGTGTAAGTGTGTGTGTGTGAAAATCCATTTATGTACTACTCTGAAAACCAATGAATTGACTTTCTAGGCCCTAGCTATGCCCAACATATTTTTCAAAAGTTGCTGAAGTGAAGCCAGGAGGAGTGTGAGTGTGAGTGTGGGAGTGGGAGTGGAGGGGTCTTTTAGGCTTGGCTGGCCCGGATTACTGGCACGTGCTGGAAGTGTTTGGGTTGTTTTATTGAGTGTGCAGGTGTGTGTGTGTGTGTGTGTGTGTGTGTGTGTGTGTGTGTGTGTGTGTGTGTGTGTGTGTGTGTGTGTGTGTGTGTGTCTGTGTGTGTGTGTGTGTGTGTGCGTGTGTGCGCGTGTGTGTGTGTGTGTGTGTGTGTGTGTGAGAAAGAGAGAGCGGAAGTGAGTGATTGTGTGTGCGTGTGCGTGTGTGTGTGTGTGTGTGTGTGTGTGTGTGTGTGTGTGTGTGTGTGTGTGTGTGTGTGTGTGTGTGTGTGTGTGTGTGTGTGTGTGTGTGTGAGGGAGAGAGTGAGTGAGTGAATGAGAGTGAGTGTGTTTATTGGAAGTGAGGTGACAAACTGTGACGGATGTCTCCAAGCAAGAATGATTTGACCTAAGGCAAAGAGACAAGGGTGAATGCGGTGTGTGTGTGTGTCTGTATGTGTGTGTGTGTGTGTGTGTGTGTGTGTGTGTGTGTGTGTGTGTGTGTGTCTGTGTCTGTGTGTGTGTGTGTGTGTGTGCGTGTGCGTGTGTGTGCTTGTGTGTGTGTGCTTGGCACGTCTGTGTCTGTGTGCATTTGTCTCTTGTCTGTTGATGCTCCTGTCCACAGTTGTTCCAAGGTAAACTTGTCTTGAGTTTCCCCCAAGGAGACCCTCAACTTCTTACTGCAAAAGCATAAACTAAACTCCCCTAGCCAGGGTAATATTCACCTCCACTCTGCTCTGTTTTTCAACCTACTCACTAACCACAGACGAGGTGGAGACCCTCAACTTCTTACTGCAAAAGCATAAACTAAACTCCCCTAGCCAGGGTAATATTCACCTCCACTCTGCTCTGTTTTTCAACCACAGACGAGCAGTCAGACACAAGCACTGGCCCCCAGTCGAGCCTCTAGTTGCCATATCACTGGGGTCCCCAAACTAAGGCCCGGGGGCCGGATGCGGCCCGCCATGCCCCTTTGACTGGCCCTCCACCTCTCTGCACCTCACCATTTGAACTGGCCCAAAGAAGCAATCCTCACAGAGAAAAAAAAAAAAAAGATAAAACATATTTTTAAAATATTTTGTTTTGTTTATCGACAGGCCTTCCTACCTTCCTTCCTTCCTTCCTTACCAGAAGTTTTTTGTCTCGATAGTTTCTCATCTCACTGTAAACAGGCCTACCATTGCTACTGTATCACTCATAAACTGTCAATCACCATATTTTTCTAACCTTTCTTTGCTATTTTTACATGGTTATTAGAAATTAAAAGCAATACCAAAACCCTGTGGTATTTCAAATTGAACAACATGTGAAGTTCTCACTTCTTTTGCAGATCATTTGTAATGATGTACTATTTTGTACTAGAAATTATGGCTATAACAGGCAGCGGCCTAGTATACAGCCCACATGATTGATCCCGGCCCCTGATCACAGCCAGGAACGATCATGTGGCCCCCAGAGAAAAAAAGTTTGGGGACCCCTGCCATATCTCCTTGAAACACACTCTACAGTTGGCTCCCCCCGGAGCACCTCTATGGTGCGGATTTAACATAGGGGTCTCTGTTTTGTTCTCTGCCGCGCCACAAACTGCGAAACTCTTTCATCACCTACATACAAACACCTCGTCTTGTCGGCAGATATTTTTAGCTGTCGCTAAGCAACAGTATCCGGAGGAGATTCAGAGTTCTTTTTTTTCTTTCCCAAACCCTGGGTTTCTTTTTTGTTGGCCCTGCCGGTTTTTTGAACATCGACGACTGGACTGGACATGGCTGGACACTCCACAATATGGAGATGGACGCACGGTCTCGTTCTCATTTTCTCAGTGTTTGCTCTCATTAAGTGTCATTACGTTGCAAATATCAGACCCTGCCAGGCTCTCCTCGGCAGCTTGCTCTTTGCAATTACTCATGGTAATAAATGCGTAATGGCAGCAGTCTGTTGTTGTGAGCAGTCCGCGAGGTAGGCAAGGGAGTAATTGGAGGGGACTGTTTTTTTTAAAATTCATGCTCAACAACATCTCGTAATGACTAAAGAGTGCACGGCTACAGACGATGGATAATGATGTTAATTATAAATATACACCCCTGAAGTTGGTGAGGGTCAAGTTCATCATATGCGTTTGTTCTCGTCTGGATCAGTTTGCACTTGTTAGTTGTTATGAACTCCTCTGGCACATTAACATGCTGGGCATTTGGACTCCTTTGGTGTACACACGTGCTTGGTGTATAGTTAGTGCATGTGACAGTGGACTCAGCTTCTTAAAGGTGCCTTCTGTAGGATGGTGGCCAGAGTAGGTATTGCAACTATGCTGCTCATCAAAACTGTGTGTTTGCCAAATTTTATCTTTTCAGTAATATTTATTAAATAAGAAGCAGTTAATTGCTTGTATGACCAAAGTGCTTAAGTTTTGTTGCAAAAAATGTACATTTCTGGAAATTCAAAATGGCAGACATGGAGAAGATCCTCCTTTTCATGTATGAAAAATGCGATTTTCTCTTCCAAAATAAACACTTCGAATTTAATAATGGTGGTAAGTATTCATGAAAAGGGTAACATTTGTGAATGGGTAGCATGAATTCTGGAAAGAAACTACTAAAATTGTTACACAGTGCACCTTTAAGGAAAAAAGTGTTGATTCATTTCGAATTAAGTTGAATAAACTTTTACTCCATTAAATAAAAAGTAGAACATGCATTCGTATGGAGTAATACAAACCACTATATAGAACAAGATACACTTCTATGTCAGGTCTATGCTATACACAGTGTAAGGCACTTTTACCGACTCGCAAGGTACTTTCTATGAATAATGTTTGTTGAAGGAAAAGCAAGATTCTACAGAACTCCAAAACACAGCATCTCTTCAAATTTTTAGTCACTCAAAGAAGCACAGAAGTGGTCAACATTCCCAGCCAACCCTGACCCCCCCCACAAGAAAAAAGGCATTGGGGAGGCAAAATAAAACAGCAATGGTGATAAGATAAGTGGCAATTCAGGGGTCCGTATCTCGAAAGCGTCTTTGCTAACGACGGTAGCAACGTCCTTCGTAAGAGCGACTCAAGTCTCTCTCGACAGCGACGCTCACCACTAAATCCAAGGGAATGGTAAGACGGTCTTAAGACGGTTAGCAACGACAAGAATCGAGAAACGGACCCCATCCTCCATTGTGCTTGTGGCCTCATGATGACGTCATTGGCAACAAACGTTTAATTCAATATCTTGCAAAAGTGCAATTGTAGAGTCATTTTCTCATTTGCAGTCGGGATGCTGAATGGGGAAAAGTCCCCCAAAAGCTGTTGTGGCTAGGCTGACAGCGGGGAAATGTTATTGTTTTCCCATCAGAGGAGGGGCAACAGCAAAGTGCGAAGCAAAGCACAGGTCGAGGATGGAAGTGACCCCATATGTCTAGCAGTGGCTGTCATATATTAGAGAAGGCTCTCTCTCTCCCCAGATTTCCGGCACCATACTGTAACTGTGAATTTGTTCATTCCGAAAGGTCATACGAAAATGGGAGTATGTCTAATCTAGGTCAAAGTAGCTCAATGTGGCCTAAATGACTTTCTCTTTGCAACTTGTGTTCCTGTATTGCTGGCAGAAGGCTGTATACGTAGTAAGATCGTCACTGGAACAAATATATATATGTATGAAGATATTTGCCTCATGTCAGCAGAGCCACAACAGCCTATGTCAAATATTTTCTTTTGCCTTGGCCTAAGCCTTCAATCTTGAGGATCAGTTCCTATGGCAGCAGGCAGACTTTTGACCTAGTAAGTGTTGAGAAGGGAAGGGAGGTTTTGTCAGACAGAGAGAGAGAGAGAGAGAGAGAGAAAGAGAGAGAGAGAGAGAGAGAGAGAGAGAGAGAGAGAGAGAGAGAGAGGAGAGAGAGATAGAGAGAGAGAGAGAGAAAGAGAGAGAGAGAGAGAGGAGAGAGAGAGAGAGAGAGAGAGAGAGAGAGAGAGAGAGAGAGAGAGAGAGAGAGAGAGAGAGAGAGAGAGAGAGGAGCGAGAGAGAGAGAGAGAGAGAGAGAGAGAGAGAGAGAGAGCAGATGTTGAGGCAGAGAGAAAAAGAGAGAGTGATACCACAGAGAGAAGTTACATGAATGAAAGCATCTTACCACAAGTATTAAAGCATCAGATTACAAACCTCATCTATGTTAAGTCGCTGGCAAGGCTGGCCTTCACTGGTCAACACTGGCTGTGTGGCTTACAAAGTAGTGTTTGGATCATTATATCCGTGTTTATTAAAAAAAAATGCTTTGGAGATAAACCCTAAAGCTCTCATTGTGTGATTTTGATCTTTTTTTTTTTTTTGAATAAATCTTTTTCCATACACATTATGGCAGGCTCGAATCTTTGAAAATTCGTCCTAAGCTTCTTAGAGCTGATTTCCACCACCACCACCAGTGTCCCAAGGCTGAGCAGCATGCGATGGACATATATCTTTTATTATTATTATTATTATTATCATCTCACCCCCTCTTTCCTTTTCAACTCAACTCAACTCTGTGTCTATTCATGTTGCGGTCATTCTTTCTCTTTCACGGAACGTCTTTCTGTCTGTTATAGTTTTTTTTATTGTGTCCGATTCCCATTCATGCCTGTCTATTGCATGACTGTGGTGCTTTGATGACATTTGACAACAGTTGACAGGTGCGGGGGTGGAGAGAGAGCACCAGGCAGGAAGAGATTAACAGTTCCATTTGAAAGGAAAATTTAAAGAAAAAGAAAAGGAAGAAAGAAAGAAGGAAGGAAAGAAAAAAAGAAAAAAAGGAGAAATGAAAGAATATTCTTGTATTTTACTGAGATACAAAAAGTTACCCATACAGTAATGACCATAAATCAACAGTAGTTTTGTGTGCTGTTTGGGAACTTGAAGTAATTATGCAAACGAATGAAACAAGTGGAAAATCAAACAATAGAATTTCCAATTAGCTATTTATATAAACGATGCTTGTGACACCGCATTAGGGTGAGCGATGAAGAAAATAGTAAATCTCAATTGCAGTCTCTCTCCATCTCTCTCTCTCTCTGTAGCAATTGTTCGAAGCCATGGAGCCTAATGTAATCCCTGAGCACAGTTCTCTCTCAGTTATCTTCATGTTTCTATGTTCTCTTCATTTTCTCTATCATTTTTCTACCTCTCTACGTTGATCTTTATGGATCTCTCTTTCACACACAAACATGCACAAACACGCACACAGACACGCACGCACGCACGCAAAAGTAGCAGTGACACGTTTTCTTTGTAGCCTGTTGACAGGCATGTGTCATGCTCTCTCTCTCTCTTCTCTCTTTTCCTCCCTCCCTTCCTCCCTTGTGACGAACTCATTGGCTTCTTAGACAGTTGCCATGCCGCTTCTTAGAATTCTTAGCGGAAACCCATAATGTAGCCAACGTTTCTGATAGTCCGCACAAATTAAACTACACAAAGCCTCGCAACACACAGTATGTCTTCAGTGTGTGGTGCAGTCACACAGCTGCCAATTACTGACAAACTGACAAACAAGCTGACAAACACTGAAGTAAACAAATAAGTAAATACTAGAGCAGTGGTTCCCAACCTATGGGTCGGGACCCACCTTATGGGTCGCCAAAGATCCACAGGGGGTCGCGGAGCCCTCTTGATTTTAAGGGGTTTCATTTTAATACCATATATAGCCCATGTTGAATAAAAGACAAAGCATTTCACTAATAAATGCATAGACGCAACAAATTGTAAGTGCTACATTAAACATTTATTCTATATTTGACCAAAGACGAATTGAGGAATAAAATAACTAAAATTAGTTTTCGCAGGAAACAGAGGGCATCTTGTGAGTCCGTCTCGTGCGGGCGCTCGCGTGGTTGGGTCACCAAAGCTTACAATAGTAAAAACATGGGTCCCTTAAGAAAAAGGTTGGGAACCACTGTAATAGAGTACTAGAAATTCACTCAGAGAGTGCAGACATCCGCCAAGGAAGCTGTTTGATAGAACATTTGACTATGTTACACCCTATTTTTTTTAAATGTCTTTCTACCTTTTCATCTTTATTTTTGTGGAATTAGAAACTATGTCAAAAGGTTTGTGATCCGGATCACCACAAAAATGTTATGGCTTGTTCCTTTGGTCATTTCCAACAACTCCACAAAGTTTCATTCAAATCCGTTCATACATGTTTGAGTTATCCTGCTGATAGACAAACAAACAAACAAACAGACAGACAAACAGACAGACAGACAGACAGACAGACAGACAGACAAACTTGCCCTTGGCGGAGGTAATGCAATACATAGGTGCTTGGAATTTACAGCTTCCAACATCTTCCAACTGTGAGCTTAGCTGAGCATGATAATTAGGGTCAACTTTGTCGCGGCTGTTTTGGTTTTCATACACATTACTCAATATGACACATTTTCACCATTTGCTATCATGTTTGGATATGCATGGAGACCACATTTCCTCCTCCCCTGTGTTTCTAAGTTTTAATCCATGCTGTGTGACGGGCCCTAAAGTCAGTAAACAAGAATCGCTCCAGATGCTTCATATTGGCAACCCTTTGTCTGGGAAACTGAGGAAGAGGCTTACACAGATAATACATCTCCACCGTGACATGTGACAACAACACAAAGCAGGTCTCCAAACTGACACGCTGGCTTCAAACACACACACACAGACAGATTCCCATTTGCATTCCACCTTGAGGTGTTCCTCAAAGCTGGTGTCATATCTTCCCCGTGGGCCTGGGGAGGAGGAGGAGGAGGAGGAGGAGGAGGAGGTGGAGGAGGAGGTGGAATTGCAGTGGCCTGTAACGGATGCCATTGATTAAAAGGTGCGGCTTTGGTGATAAGCGTAAGCGCCGTGCACACAGTCGAGGCTTTGAAGGTTTCCCGGAGCTCACAAAGCATCTTTTCAGACACTGAGCACGCCATGGCAAGTTAACATGAGAGAATTAAATCAAACACGAAAATGAGCACAGAAAGGAATACAAATGATGGACAATGCAACCTACTGTGGATAGAGAGATGTTAATCCGCTGTGCAGCCTTATTAAATTACTATACATTTTACCACAACTTAGATTTGCTGCTCTCATTTTGTGCAGTCCTTATTCCCATTTATTAACATGTCTTGCTTTTTCGCCATGCACAGCCGCTCCAAAACGACCCAATTACTTCCCATCAGCCCATTGAGTGATCATTGTAGACCGTTATGAAGCTAACCGCATATTAGCCCGCCCTGAAATTAGCGGCTAGCCTTATTTAACAGCCCGTTGCGCTGTATTAAGATAATTTGTGCCGGCAGAAGAGAATAAGCCCAGCGTAGGTCACATTTCAAGGTTCTTAATTGCACCATTCACGGGGTGATAGATTCCCTGATGAGACGCATTGCTCAGAGCATCCAGTGTGGCAATGAAGTTAAGCGCTAAACGCTTTGACATTGGCTTCGGCAGATAAGCGGGGCATAACTGCCTATGTTTGCATAATTGCTAATCATATAGGGACTATAAAATGTAAGTTTCCCCAAGAGAGTACGACAGCAAAACTGTTGCAACGGGTAGTATTTGCATTACAGAATTATTTCACTTGCATTTATTCGCTTTCCCAAAAGCCTATTTATTTCGAAGGACCTAATGTGAACCATAGAGGAGAATACAGAACAAGAAAACTGCCGCCTTCTTTTTCTGTTACTTTGATGTCAAAAATATGATGAAATGCCATTTTCACGAATGCCAGTTTCTTAAAAGACCAAACACCAAGCTACTTGAAACAAAAGCATAAAAGGTCAGATGAAAACCGTCTGCGTGAAGAGGATATAATGCTTTGTCAGAAAACAAGTAATTTCTCAGCCAGACAAAATAAAGTAAATGTTTTGTAAATGGCAACCATGCGCAACATTAAGGTGTCGGTTCAGTCTCCTTTCAACAATGGATTCAGCCAAAGTCTTTTTTGACTGTCAAAAATGTTTTCCCCCTTTTAATCTTTCCTTCTGTCTCAAACATGTTCTCTGCTACTTCCCTTTTTCTCTATCTCTTTATGCACTGATCTATTCCAGTGGTTTTCAAAGTGGGGGCTGGGGACCCCTGGGGGCCGCGATGGGGTGGTAGGGGGGCCGCAGCAGGTTGGCAGGAAAAGTATAGCAGAACAATATAGCAGTACCCCAGTATAGCAGTACACCAGTATAGTAGTACAGCAAACTAAAGCAAAATTATGTTTAACACAATATTCAGCCATGGTATTAACTTTACTTTTTTGGTAAGAGATGGGGTGTGTGTGGTGGGGAAGAGCTGCAGTGTGTGTGAATATTTGTAATGTGTGTGTTATGTATGTTTTTTTTGAGGACCCTCTCGAAAACAAGATTTTCATCTCAAGAGGCCATCCTTTAATAAAGAAATTTGAAATATTGTCTTTTTCTCTCATTCTACTTCAGGTGTCGGATCGTTGTGACTACGTGTACGTGAACGGCAAGGAGCAGAGGGGCCGCGTGCGGATGATGGTCAACTTCACCTACAGCTACCTGAGCGCCCAGCTGGAGATGAGCGTGTGGGTCCCGCGCCTGCCCCTGCAGATCGAGCTGTCGGACAACGAGCTCAGCCAGATCAAAGGCTGGAGGATCCCCATTCAACCCACAAAGAGGTAGCTCTACAGATTTTTGGGCACGCAAAAGCAGTATCAATATTAATTCTTGTAGCACTAACAGTACTTCCCTGCAAAGGCAACGTGCAGTAACTATGCAACATTGAAACTGAGGGGAAAAAGCCTTCAAAGCCTTGGTATATGGTTGGATATTGTGGCTTCTGTAAATTTGAAAGAGCAATATCTCTAAAAACGGGACACATTATGACCATAAGGCTTTGTTAGAAGATAAAGAAGGTGTAATAAAGCTCATTTTCAGTTTAAACTCAATTATGACAAAATATGTAGTTAGGCTACTACACTTTGCCTTTGTAGGGCAGAGTAGTTAGTAGCAGTAGTAATAATAGTGGTAATACCAATAGTAGTGGTAGCAGTGGTACTATTGTCTTTCAAAATGGTCCCAAAAAAAATCACCTCTCAGACAAGATAAGATGATCAGATGAGCCTTAATTGTCTCCACAAGAGAGAAAAGTGTGGGTGGGAGAGTGAATCAGGAATGCTGACAATTGATTGTGAAAGGGCAGTCAGAATTTTTGTAGCCTCTTACTGCAGATGGGCCCATCGACGGGCTTATTCACTCTTGAAAACCTTGAAAAACTTTGAGAACACTCAACTACATCACGGCAACATTGCTATGACAATGCAAAGAGTCTTAGGTAAGACTTGGTCATTACCATTTTGGTGACAGTAAGGTTACAGTATAACAGAGGCTCGATGTTAAGGGGGTAATGAACACTTTAAAATGTCAGAAACTGGATCTTTAAAAAAAAACTCCAGTTGCTTAAAGAGTCATTTGTGGTGTTCTTGGCGTAGAGCGCTACCGCTGCTATCTTGTGGCTTTGTGTGTTTGGACAGCTGGAGCAGTGTTTCTCAACAGGGGTGCCGGGGCACCCTGGGGTGCCACGGGCCCCCCTCAGGGGTGCCGCAGAAACGTGGCTGATAAATAAATTATGTAGTTTAACATATATTTGTCTAAATTAATAAAGTATCGCTTAGTCAGTGCTCAGTGGAGTCTTTCATCTGTCATTTATAATGTAAAGTAAATTTAGGTCGCCCCAGTCAGCTGCAACTTCGAACGTAGGTGCTGTGACGTCTCCACATGTGTTACTTTTCTAAGCTTTTGTGGTGTCCAATGCGATGCCATGTTACAGGTTGTTGCTTAGGGGTGCCTTGAAAATGTTCAGTCATTGAAAGGGTGCCTCGCCTAAAAAAGGTTGAGAACCACTGAGCTAGAGGAAGACAGTGGTGGCCAGTGGATTCTGTCCTCCAGCAGCATTCAGGCTTGTTTGTTTGTTTGGCTGTCTGAATCAGCAACTGGTGCCCAGCCTGCCATTAGCCTCCACACACACACACACACACACACACACACACACACACACACACACACACACACACACGCACGCACGCACGCACGCACGCACACATGTATGCACACACGAACACACACGCGGTTGTGCACACACAAACGCACACACGGT
>NC_085859.1:12341048-12347821 GCF_034702125.1 Engraulis encrasicolus
TTTGACAGGGCCAGATGGGTTCAGTTCGGTTCTGACTGCGTTTCTACCACATTATAACCCTGGATTGCCCGCTGTTTGCATAGAAAAATGAGCCGTTGGTTGTTTGATTTTAATATGAGCAAAGCAGATTCTGAAATCGATGCTGCAGAGGGTGAAATGTACAAATGTATGAATTTCTTATTCTTTTCAAAAGGCAAACAAGCTGCATGCTAGCCCTTATTTTAAAATAATGGGTGGCTGTAAACAGGTTTTGATATTTTTTTTCCCAGAAACCGGGGCTCAGGCCTTTTCATATCTAACCTCCAAAGTCTCATTACATCACTACAGCCAAAGGCTCTCGTGAATTAGCTGCTGAAATAGTGCTTATTTAATGTAATTGCACTGCCTATGCATGGACAATGAAATGATTATTTTGAACAGGGCAAGGAATACAAATCTATTCTGCTGACTCCTGTATGAAAAATCTGGCTTTGTGTCTCGCTGATTACTAGATCCATTTGCCCAATAATGTGCAGGCATGATAAAACCTTAAGATGTCGAGATTTTCGAAGCTCCTTGATTCCATTCAATGCTTCAATTGTGGTGATTCATGCACACACAGTAATGATGCCGATGATGACTATAATGTGTCATGGGATAGGTCATTAAATGTATATGCATACGGTATATAAGCACATGTGTATGTACGTCCGTATGTACGTCATCTGTACGTCAATAGTGTCCTTCTTATTTGTGACATTATATTCTTCTCGGTCGCTAACAGGTCTTCTCCCCGCTGTCGGACTCCATCCTGGCGGAGCGTACGGTGCGCGTGCTGGAGGACCGCGTGAGCATCACAGAGTTGGGCCTGCAGCTGGTCAGCGGCCTCTCGCTCAGCCTGCAGCTCAGCCCAGGAAGCAACAGAGCCGTGCTGGCCACCGCCACCACCCAGGAGGAGCTGACCAGCCTCAAGCAGGTCAGTGGACCGCCCATTACACACACAGCCACCAATCACATTACTCAGATCACATACACCAACCAATCAGGGCCGTCCTGGCCACCGCCACCACCCAGGAGGAGCTGACCAGCCTCAAACAGGTCAGTGGACCGCCCATTACACACACAGTCACCAATCACATTAGTCAGATCACATACACCAACCAATCAGGGCTCACCCACTACAGACACAAGCACCAATCACATTAGTGAGGTCACATACACCAACCAAGCAGGGCTGTCCTGGACACCAACACCACCCAGGAGGAGCTGACCAGCCTCAAACAGGTAAACGGTCTCAAACAGGTCAGCCCGCCCACTACAGACACAGACACAGACAAACACAAATCACATTTCTGTGTCAGATCACATGCACGAACCAATCAGAGCTTGTTCACTACCCTCAGACTGATTAGCAGCCCGCCCATCGTGCCCTTAAATCACCAATCACATCAGTCACACCTCAAACCGTGACCAATCAGAATGTTCAATTTGGCCCCCACCCAGGAGGGGCTCACCGCACTCGAACAGGTCAGCAACCTACCCACTGCCTACCTCGCACCATGAGCAACTATGACTGTATCAAGTCAGTTAATCCTAACAAAATGAGGAATCAAAATGAGAAAAATAGAATATGTACCGTATTGGCCCGAATATAAGACGTGGTTTTTGTTCTAAAAATAGTACTCTAAAAAGGGGGGTCGTCTTATTTCCGCGCGCTAGAGAAAAAAGTAAAAAAAAAAATGTTTTTATTTTTTTTTTATTTTTTTTTTAAAACTTAACCTGAATTCGGCCATTAGCCTATGCTTCACAACAATGCCACAAAACTCAATAATGGATGGGTTAAGAGATTGTTTTGTCCATATCAAATTTGCAGATGCTTGTTTCGTTATGACAGTTGCACCGCACTGTCAATGTCAACGCGATGCGGACGACAGTGCAAGGGGAAAAACACAAGTCAATCGCGGTTTGTTGCTCTGCTTTTATTTGTGTTTGGTTTTACAGTCTCATCAGGAAAGCTTTGGTCGTTCTCTCTGGTCAGCCGATAACGCCACTAGAACTAAAGAAATGAAGGGTGATTTGACGAACAACCTGTAGGCTAAGTTTTGGATGCTGTCATAAGCCAATCAATGGTCATCTGTGTGCGCGACAAAGCGACGATATGCCTCGCAACGATGCAACAACACAGAATAATGGTTAGGGCAAGAGATTGTCTTGTTCATATAAAAGCACTAGGAGTTTTACCCTGGGTACGAAATGAATATCAATCGGACTTTTAATGTCAACGTGGCACTGATAGGCAGCGCATGGGTTTCAAGTGCAATGCGTCAATCTGCCTTTGGTCACGTTCGGTTTCTACAGTCCAACGGAAAACTTTGGATGCATAAAATGAACGGCGATTTGGCGAGACGGCTGCTGGTTAGATATTGCTGTCAACAAAGCATTTCACAAAATCTGTGCATTGCACAATAGATTGCCTATCTCTACTGGACTGGTTGCCTGCCTGGCTGGCGCAGACTCTGAATGTAGGCTATGTTGCGTCGCACTTTAAACAGGCGGGCCCAGACGGCTGTAGCCTGTTACGGTGCCTATTGGCGCTTGACAGGTGAAGTGAGTAAAGAAAGGAAAAGGATATGAGTAGCCATCTGTGGTCTTATATCATGGAAATTCCATGAAAATTATATTGTGAAATTTGTTCTTTGTAAAAAGCCTCAGATTTTCCAACAAATTAAAAACTGCATTTTGAGAAAAGTTTCAAATGTGAAACAAAATTAAGTCTTCAAAAAACTTTTTTCCCCAAAACATGAGACTGAAAATGGGGGGTCGTCTTATAATCAGGATCGTCTTATATTCGGGCTAATACGGTATTTCGGCCACGACTCTTATATAGGAAACTCTGGGGAGTGCTATTTCAATATTACAACATGAAGACAACCTTTATCAGCACACATCAGCTCAACTCTCTCAGCCATTCAATTCCATACAACTTAATTATAATAGAACGGAAACCAGCACCAGACTTTTCACCTCCTCCACAACTGTCGCTTCAGAAACCCTCATGACATTATATATGTTGTATCTCTCACAGCATGAAGAAAACCTTTGCCAAGATGTAGCTACTCATTGGTGACGTCCATACAATTGAAGTCGCAACAAAAGGGAAACCAGCGCCCAGACTGTTTCCACCTCCTCCACAACCGATGTACAGTACGTAGGAAGACTTCATTAGAGACACATGCAGGGAATTAACCTGGTCCATGTACTAGCTGTGCCAGACAAATTACCTTGCATATGGTACAGATATAACACTAATAACATGGAGCCAACCTTTACAATGATATAGCTGATCTTGATCTGACACATATTAAAATAAAACTACCTGCCGTAGGTGCGAAAATGCTCCAGAGTGCCCATTATCCAGAGACCGAGGCCAGACCTTTCAGCCCCACCACTGCGCCACTGACATATAAAACCTTCATTAGTTTCACATATTGACGAGGAGTGAACTAATCCAGCTCCCGTAGCCAAAGGAAATTGCTGTGAATATAGTACATTTATTTCCATATGCTCCAGAGAATTAGATTTTATTTGTACACCCACGTACTGTAGTTACCGTGACGCTTATTATCTAACCTAATAGTTAATTCATTTGCATTCATTAGTTTCCTTTTAACATGTATATATCCTTATTACCGTGAATGTACTGTATGCTTATTACCTTTCATCATCATAACCATCCTCATCGTCCTGGCATTGCCATGGTAACGGATGATGAAGAGCCTAGCTGAGCCAGTTCCAAAACGAGCCAGTGAGACAGGTCAAGCCAATGGCCACTGAGCCGAGAGGGAGTTCGTTGTCTCGAATGTGCTTTTAACGAGTCCCCATGGTAATCAGTTCTCTGCTCATTGGCTCTATCAGGCACGGCCGTAATCAGTAACAATAAGCTCCACTGCCCTTGGCATTGTCGCCATTGCAGTTGAAACACAAGGGGTGTTATTTTTTTCCGTCATGGAGGTAAGTCATTAGGCACAGGCTGCTAAGCATAAAAATAATGTAGTCCCCTCTGATTGCTCATGCTTCTCTTCATGCGTCTGAATCTCTCTTTTTTTAATCTCTCAATCTCGCTTTCTTTTTCACTGTACTCCTTGTTTTGCTGTCTTCCTATCTCAACTGTCCCTTTACTTAATCCATCCTCATATTCTCTATTCACTTTCACTGTCTTTACCTCTGCCCTTATCTTCTCTCATTTAACCTTGGGGCTCTTCCACAACTATCTTCCCTCTCTCGTCTTTCGCTCTCTGTATCTCTCTGTCTTCTTCATGGCTTCCTTTTATTCTTCCACTCAACCTTTGGTGTTGTTATCTCTCTACCGTATCTCCTTTGTCCCTTTACCTAACCCATCTTTGTCTTTCCTCCTCTGCGTTTTGATCTTTTTACCTCTCAATCTCTCTGTCGTCCTCATCTTGTCCTTGTCCTCTCCCACTCAAACCTTTCGTATTGCCATGCCTTTTATTTCCTTTGTCCCTTTACCTAACCCACCTCATCTTCTCTCCCCTCTCTTCTGTCACTCTACCAATCTTCATGCCAATCTTCCCTGCCCCCCCACGTCTCTTTCGCTCTCAGGAGGCTGTGTCGAGTGCCTGGCTCCAGTTTACTGACGGCTCGCTCACCCCTCTCGACTTCTATGACCCCACGCACTACCGGCTGTCCGTCACCTCCCTGGACGAGGGCGTCGTGTCCGTCCAGGGCAAGCCGCCGGCGGTGACGGTGGTGGCGGAAGGCGAGGGACAGGGGGCGCTGGTGAGGATCGAAATGGGCATCTGCGAGGCCTGCCACAAGTTCAAGAGGAAGACCGTGCTGGCCATTGGGCTGGGGGTGCTCAAGGTGAAGTTTCAGACCACGGGGAACAGCAGAGGGGACGCCGGAGGAGGCAACGGGAACGGCACAATGGGCACCGGCACAGGTCTGGGTGGAGGCGGCGGCGGGGTGGCTGTTCCAGGCAGGGACGGTGGAAGTGACTACGGTAACGACGGGGAGGAAGTCGCAGAGGCGGGTGGTGGTGGCGGCGGCGGCGGAGAGAAAAAGCAACCTGGTGGTGGTGGTGCCGCGGCGGCCCCTGTACCTGGAACGGAACAGGACATTGCGGCAAGCTCACCGTCGGAGCGAGAGCGAGAGGAGAGCGCCATGAGGAAACTCAGCACCACCACCAAGCCCACGGTCATAAACCCTGACGCCGGAGGAGGAGTGTCCAGCAACTCCTCTAGAGGCGTGGGCAAAGCCTCAGGCAACCTGGTGAACTTCCCCAACCTGGGCGACGTACCCTACAACGACAACAAGAAAACCCCCGGCAGCACCAATGAGGACGACAGCCTGAGCGCAGACAACCCTCTAGGCCTCCGCACCCTCACCGACCTGGAGATCGGCATGTACGCGCTGCTGGGGGTCTTCTGCCTGGCCATCCTGGTCTTCATGGTCAACTGCAGCATGTACCTGGTCAAGTTCCGGCACAAGCAGCTGCCCGTGCAGATCTCGGAGCCGGCCGGCCACCACCGGCACGACTGGGTGTGGCTGGGCACAGACGCCGAGCTGGTGATGAGCGTGCCGGGCAGCCCCATGCAGCAGAGCCAGCACCTCCTCCACCACCACCACGGCCAACAGGCCACCACGGTCATCGACATCGACCGCACGGACAGCCTCAGCCGCCGCGGACACGGACAGTGCCACCTGCAGGCCATGGGCTCTCCCACCACCGTCACCACCACCACCACCAGCAACGTCCCCAGTGGAAGTGTGATGGTCGGGGGATGTCACGGCACGGCCACGCTGGGCAGGAGACCCGCTCCGGCGCGCAGCGAGTCCCTCAACTCGCCCACCACCCGGCGCAAGCGGGTGCAGTTCACCACGTTCGGCTCGCTGGACCGGCAGTCGCCGCAGACGTCACTGCGAGAGAACGGAAACGGGGGCATCCACTGGGTGGGCAAGGAGGAGGTGCCTGGGGACTGCGGGGTGCCCGGGTGCAATGGAGGAGTAATAGGAGGAGGCGTCGGAGGAGGAGGAGGAGTGGTTGGAGTAGGGGGGGCAGGACCGTGTGAAGGCGATGGGGAGATTGACACACAAGTGCCCCACTCAGACTCCCTGGAGCAGCTATAGTTTAACGTGACACTGGTGGAGTGGACAGGCAATGGCCAAGAAGCAATGGCCAAAGAATGGACCAAAATGCAGCAAAATTGGCCCTAGTCGGGTCAATTGACATTCACGTCATCCTTTGGGAAAATCATCATTGACTGGCCTCATTGTCAACCCTGACTGAGAACAAATCAGTTCAGACCCAGGGGTCCGTTTCTCGATTCTTGCTAACCGTCTTAAGACCGTCTTAAGACCATCTTACCATTCCCTTGGGTTTAATGGTGAGCGTCGCTGTCGAGAGAGAGTTGAGTCGCTCTTACGAAGGACGTTGCTACCGTAGTTAGCAAAGACGCTTTCGAGATACGGACCCCAGATTGAGAGACCTAACTTAAAACAGGTTATAACCCTCCTGCGCTAGACAAAGCTACACCCTCAAGTGCTACACAAAGAAGCATGAAGGATGGCGAACAAAAGCAAACAGACAGAAATGTGGCCAAAGTTTATTACCATGTTTGTCAGCATTCAATGGACTGCAACTATAGGGTGTGACTGTTTAATCCTATCCAGACCGGGCTTTTTTGGCATTTCTGGGACCGGGGGGCTCTTTTGACCCCCCCCCTTATAACTTAGGAACCGAATGGCGTATGACCACCAAACTTGGAGGGGGGTGA
>NC_085859.1:12347921-12352921 GCF_034702125.1 Engraulis encrasicolus
CCGACATAAAGTGGATACCGGAAAGGAAACAAAATGACGCTTCTTGGTTACATCCACTTTCTTTGCTACAAGCCCTTTTCCCACCCTTTCAACCCGGCCCATAGGGGGTTGGACCTAATGCGCTAACAGACCTATCACAGATCAGTGTGCAAGTGCTTTTGAAATCACTGGCATTCAGGCTCCAGTTAGTCACTGGCAGAGCTGTCTGGGTGTGGCCTGTGGAAATGGAGAATTGCAATGCCACAGATCCACAAGCACTAAAAAGTAATTATCTGCCTTTTCTCGGCCAAGAAGGCACCAAATTAGACATCTATGCTACTATTCTACTACATATATGACCCAATTTCAATACATATTCATGTGTCCACCGGTGGAATGCCCCTCAATGTGTGGCAAAAGACATAGCTTCCGGTCATGCTTCCGTTCCATGCTTCCGTTCCATGCTCCGTTTCTCCAAAGACGATGCAGTTCCTCCAGAACAGCAGCAGAGTTGATATCTGGCGGTAGTACGCAGTTGTGACATAAGCCCTGTAAGCTCCCTTTCATTTTCTATTTCTCGACTTTAACGGACGTGACAGCAGTAGATTCTCACCTCTGCACCCTATGTTCCACTTCACCAGAGAACACCGGATCCATCTGAAACGAAAGAACAACATCAAAGCCACAGTTAGTTAGTTAACCACGGAGCCCTCTGATCTGTCCATTTTATCTCTCCGTCTTACTGTTTTCTTTCTCTCGTTCTTGCCCTGCAATTTCTGACTCACAATTGTATTTTCTGTGCCCATTGTCGGCCAGGCCAAGGCCCAGTTTTCACAGATGGGGGAATATACCGTAGAACTTCGACTCTTTTCGCACACCTCAGCTGGCAGGTGCGTCGGAGATGGCACCATGGGTCACTCAACAACAACTTAAAGAAACTCCCGCACACTGACCATTTCGTTGTTCTTTCTTTAATAAACAATGTTTCGGTACTAGACCTTCATCAGGCAATCAGGAATATAGCGTAGCCCTGCACTTGACTCCTGTGTTAATGCTGAGGCCGCGATAAAACACCCACTAACCCAGAGGCTACGCTTGGGCACTGCCGTATTATCAGGGATGGGCAAAGATACAGTTACATGTATTTTCAATACAAATACAAAATACTCAGCAAAATTTTTTACAAATAAGATACAAAATACATAACTGTAACAGTATCTAATATTGAAATACAATATTTTGTATTTTCAACAACACAAAATACACAACAAATACAACAAAAACCATTGTGTACAAAAACTACCAATTTGACTTACACAATGAAATTAATTGAACAATTAAATTCTGAGAAATTAAATGATGATTAGAAAACAAACACAAGCTCAAACAAGAAATAAAGAGGCCCTGCTGTAGGCCAAGTAAGTATGTATGGCCTTAATCATCCCAGTGGGGAAAACACAAGACCAAAAAGTTATACTATAAAGTAATACTATATAAGGGAGATATACTGTAGGCTGTGTCATCATAACTAATTTTTCAAACAGCTTCGCATTCCAACGTTGGCGATGAGGCCGGTTTATGAGGCCTGCAAATGAGAACATCTCTCAACTGGTCACCCTTCACTCTTGACTTAATTTGTCTGAATTAACATGTCAGTGCCATAAGAATAGCAATCATTTCTGTGACAAAGTAGAGATACAAGTGCTTTAAAAAAAAAAAAGTGCACTATAGGATGGTGGCCAGAGTAGGTATTGCAACTATACTGCTCATTGAAACTGCGCTCCCTATAGCATGGTGGTCAGAGTGGGTATTGCACCTATACTGGTTGGCTCTATGAGTCCATTCCAATATGCGACCTTGCTTCCTCCACTTGTGCTTGTGCCTCGCCCTGCCTCCTGGCCCATCCTCCGTGGAGAAAACAATAAGGTTTCCCAGCTGTCAGCCTAGCCACAACAACTTTTAGGGGACTGTTTTTCATTCACCACCCCAATTGCAAATACAAGAAAAAAAAAAACTTTACAATTGAACTTTTATGAGATATTTAAATATAATGCTGTTGTCAGTGATGTCATCCCGACATATTACTTCCTGGTACAAGCAGGCCACAAGCAGAAGTGGAGGAAGCAAGGTTGCATATTGGAACGCACTTTATACAGCTACTTTTAAAACAATATGCACATGTAATATCTCAATTCTACACAAAAGGCCCTAAATGGCAAACTGAAAGCAAGTTTGAATGACATGGGGAAAACATTAACACCTCATTGAGGAATGAATTAAATGATTAGCCAATCACCTTGAACCAAATTGAACTTCCTGTGCAGTCAAGGCTTAAGAAATCCAAGCATGTGCCTCCAATTCAGCTAGGGGCATTCATATACTTTTTAACCTACAGCACCATCTTGTGTTTATATTGTGTAATAACATTCTTTAGAACAAAGTATTTGTATTTGTAGTTTTGTGAAATACACAAAATACTGGAGGAAAGTATTTTGATACAAAATACAAATAAATGCAATTCACTTATATGAAATAAAAATACAAAATAGTATTTTGTATTTCAAAATGTATTTCAATTAGATGTAATAGCAATACTGCCCATCCCTGCGTATTATGTCATAATAGAAAAAAAATGTGTGATTGTTCATCTGCCGTAATGGCGTATGAATGGCATGTCAATAAACATTGGGGGGGAAACACAGTCAGCTCTTACCATGTCATTTGTGTGGAAAAGGAAAAATATCTACACAAACAATTGAGAAAAAAACTATACAAACAATTGAGAATGATTGTGCACTGATAAGTGATACCTGAAGCTTTCCATAAAATAAAGTACACTGTATATCTGATCTATTTATGAGTTATGCATCATTTTATATCAGTCTATCATTGTTTACTAAAATCCCCTTATTTATTTGCTAAGAGGCAGATCTGTTCTGTGGTAATACCCTCCTATCTCTGGCAGACACCAGATAGGACAGACAGAGAGGGAGAGAAGATAGGAAAAGAATAGGAAAAAAAGGAGGAAGGAAAAAAAGAGAGAGAGAGAGAGAAAGAGAGTGCAGAGAAACAGACAGAGAGAGACAGAGAGAGACAGAGAGAGACAGAGAGAGAGAGAGAGTGCAGAGAAACAGACGGGCAGACGGATGGAGGATTTGTCCCGGAATATTAAAAAAAAACAAGTTTGCTTGGGGTCAGACACGAACTGAGGGGCCGTTGTCATGGCTGACTGTAGGCTGCTGAGGCCTCATGAGACCAAGGGAAAGAGAGGAGAGGAGAGTAGAGGAGGAGGAGGAGGAGGAGGAGGGGAGGAGAGGAGAGCAAAGTAGAGTAGAGTAGAGTAGGAGGAGGGGGCACGTGCTGGGCATAGGGAAGAGGGACAGGGGGGGGGGGGAGACAGGCATGGGGGTTAGGGGTAGTGTTGCGCCTATACCGATGCCAGTATCGGTGGATCGGTGGATCGGCACTAAAATGGTGGCATCGGTATCGGCGAGTACCAACAAATAGGGCACCGGTACCATTTACAGGTGCTTGTATGACACTTAAACAGCCTTAAAATTAGTTTTCCTGTTTCACAAAGGTAGGCAGCAGTGATTTTACAAGTAGTATGCACAACAGCCCCTCATATACAGTATATACATTCCAAATAGGGTGGTATCGTTATGGTATCAGTATCGGCCGATACTGCACAGCCAGGTATCGGGTATCGTTATCGGAGCCAAAAAATGGTATCGGTGCAACACTAGTTAGGGGCGTGGGGACATGAGGGTGGAGCATGCAGGGGGAAGAGACCAGGGGGGAGAGTAAGGGGTCATTCTTTTGTAACTCGATTGTCGGAAACCTCCGCTTCAGGACAGGGTTGCCAGATGAGGTTGATGATTTCCAGCCCAAAACATGCTCAAAACCCGCCTAGAAGCACAAACTCCCGCCCAATTCTATTGATTTCTATGGCAGAAATTGTGCGGGTTTTTCTGCTAAATGCCATTTTTACCCACACACTGCCATCCTAAGCAGCCCAATTGGGAGGGAAACAGCCCAATCTAGCAACACTGCTTCAGGAAGGTGCAACAGAATGGATAATCAGATCGGGGTTCCGAAACACAAACTCTGAGCACTTCGGTGTACTCCAAGTTCGTTAAACATTAGTGTTTTTTTTTACTAAGACATTTTAATTGTCCCCAAACTGTTGCAATAGAACGCATTTACAACGGATGTCAGGAGACCGGCAACTGACAACCCGAGTTTCAAAGGAACGAGTCATAGGCAGCAGAGAGAGGCAGGGTTGGACTGGGATGAAACGTCAGACTGGTCCACCTGGCATTGACAGAGACAACACAGCCTTCGGACTCCCATTGGGCTCATCTAATAAGAGGTCTTTTGACCCTACCAGCCCAAAACGCTTTATTAATGTCTCAAAGAGGCCTGCTACTGTATAGCAGCACGAGGACTGATGCAATTGTGGGGGAGGAGGGCCAGGCCAAAATCATCAACAGTCCATCAACGGCCGGGCAAATGCCCTGTATGCCCTTATGGCCAATCCAGCCATGGAGGGAGGCTGAGTAGTAGATCTGCCTGGGATTGGGGTCAGGGAGGGGGTGGGCGAGGGAGGGAGGGAGGGGGGAGCGTGGTGGTGGTGGTGCTGCTGCTGCTGCTGTGGCCGCTGCTGCTCAATCTGATTAATTGCGATGGGGGATTTGCATGCATTAGGCGGCCCAGTGGCGGAGGCTGCGGACGGGATGGCATGGCATGGGATGGGATGGGATGGAGCCACTGCAATTTAGGTTAGGGCCACGGGCTGCACTGACTACAACAGCAGCAGCACACGCCGGCGGGTGGGTGGGCGGTCGTGCAGGCGGGCAGTTAGACTGGCAGTAAGAGTGGCACTAAAATGCCAAGCACAGCTGTGCCCTACAGAGACAAAAGGCAGCCACTGCATACATACAAAATTGAGGGTTTAGACTGGCAGTTGTCTTTATGGTCTTGTGATTGCATCTCTTGCTGTTTGCCTATTAAGAAGGTGC
>NC_085859.1:12355421-12380421 GCF_034702125.1 Engraulis encrasicolus
ACATTGTGGAGTCACAGCCGTGGAGATCTGACGCCGCGGCAGCATTCACAAATCTGCCTGTCGATGCACGGCTCATGCACTACTCACAAGACAATCAATAGCAATAGCAGTGACTAGTAGCACATACAAGCACTGACACGCACACGCGCAGCCCTTTGCACGCTTGCATGCACGCAAGCACGCACAACATCATATGCACAAATGTGCACACACACACACATGCATTAGCAGACGCACGCACATCATATGCACACATGCGCACGCACACACGTACAACATAATATGCACAAATGCGCACACACACACACATGCATGAGCACACGCACATCATATGCACACATGCACAGACGGACGCGCGCTCACACACACACACGTACAATATGATATGCACAAATGTGTGTACACATGCACACGCACACACGCACGCACGCACACACGCACGCACACGCGCACACACACACGCACACACACACACACACACACACACACACACACACACACACACACACACACACACACACACACACACACACACACACACACACACACACACACACACACACACACACACACACACACACCCTAGCCACATCCACCTTGTGAAAGACATATAAAGCTGCTTTCATTACAAGAAACTCAATTAAGTCTACCGAGAGGAGAGGACCACAGAGCACATTCACACTGATCATTTTCATTGCAAACCGTAGACGCAGATTGCTTCAGAGACTTCTTTTGTCTTGCAAACTGAAAAGGTCTGTGTGCTCTCCCTTTGTTAGCAGCCTTCGGAAGCAAAATGACTCATTGTGCGTCCGTAACACGGGCCGACTACTACCTCTAGTTCGACACCGCAGTGATACAAAAGGAAACCTACAGGATGAGATGACGCTATTTCTGCACAGCGGAAAAATATGCATTCATGCTTTCTAACGCTGAGTATGAAAACCATTTACCTGTGCCTTAAATCCTTGTCCTTTCAGACATCAACACACCCACACACTAACGGTAAATGTGTAACAGCATGTGATTGCAATTAAAAAGACACACATGTTGTATGTGATGGAGGGAGTATAATCGACACACTGTATCTCAATTATATAGCCAAGTCCCTCACCATTCAAGATAACCATGAGCCTTGGTATCCATGCTATATGTACTGTGTAGATGGCCATGCGTGATTTCCCCTGCTGGGAGACCACTAAGTTATTTATCAGCCTCATGCCAGATACGTTAAAGCGCAGATCCTTTACACACACAGTAGCTTATTTTTCAAAATCGACGGTATGCAGCGCATTCAGAAAGTGGATCTTTTTCATGAACATTTAATGTTTGCCAACACGCATTAACTACTTTAATATTTATCTAGCAAAGTAGGTTTTGCAGCCAAAGATGTACACGACTGGCAATTGAAACTGGTGGATTTAAATGGAGAGGGTCGATCTATTCATGTATGAAAAATGTACATTTCCAAGTAAATATTCAAGACAAGAAGGTTGTTGCTTTTAAAACGTTCAAGAAGCAGACAGAAATAGGGTAACGCTTTATTTTAGGGATACATCTATTAGCACTAATACATACAATATTAATGCCTGTGTAAGTAACTTGTAAGGCATGTACTAAGCAAAATAAGACAGTTGTTAAGCATGTATTCACAAATGTCTTGTTTATGCCCAATTAGGGATTTATTACCAATATAACCTTAGTAAGGACCTAGTAGACCTAGATTTATATTTATGAGTAAGCAGTAAGGGCCAGAATACAATGTGTATAAGCTCCTGGTACATTGTGTGAACAAACCCTGAACAGTGTGAAAACAGATGTGGAATAAGGGTCCCTATTCTAAAGTGATGCATTGCTCAGCCCATATGGCTTAGGGCCCCTGCACTACCTAGGGCCCCCAGACTACCAAGGGACCCCACTCTACCCACACTCCGCCCCCGGGAGGCAAAGTGTAAGAATGTTGCTGAATCTGAATTAGTCTCATCAAGTATATTGACCTAACTTGATCTTCTCAAGGTATCAGAGAGTAATTGGAAGCATTATATAGCAAGGATTGGACGTAAACTTCTCAATGACGGTGGGTGGTGAGATGTCATTTTTTCATACACCAATTAGTTTTAATTGTAAAAACCCTACAATAAATGCAGAATATAACGATGAGTAATAGTTTGGAAGCGAAACTAAGCTATTCCTTTGTGATAAATAAGTTAATGTTTGAGAAACTTAGCTCCAAGAAGTGCAGTGCATGATGGGTACGCCCTTAGTCAGAAATGCAATGCATGACCAATGCAGCAATGATAATATTTCTGTTGTTACGTACATGGCGAATTGTTTGGATAGCATCTAAATTTCACGAGTGAGGGGAGGAGCTAAGAACGTAGGCTCAGAGCTGGGTAGGTTGTCTGTTGGCCTAGATTGCGTACCCATCATGCACTGCACTTCTTGAAGCTAATATTCTCAAACATTAACTTAATTATCACAAAAGAATAGATTAGTTTTGCTTCAAAACTATTATTCTAATGTTCTGCATTTATTTTTGGGATTTTTACAATTTAAACTAAGTGGTACATGAAAAAAATTACATTTCACCAATCCACCGCCATCGAGAAGTGTACCTTCAATCCTTGCTATATAAAAGCTCCTCTTACCTTCTACACATAGTTGAGAAAAAGAGGAAACTGGATGACTCAGCTGCATAGTTAGTACTTATTTAATATACCCTTACAGTTTGTCGATTGTGGGGGCTAGGTTGCGCGGGCCTGGGTGGTGTGGGGGCCCTAGGTAAAGAGGGGGACTTTGGTAGTGCGGAGGCCTTGAGCCATCTGGGCTGACCAATGCATCACTTTAGAATAGGGACCCTTGTTCCGCATCTGTTTTCACACTGTTCAGGGTTTGTTCACACAGTGTGTCGGGAGCTTATACACATTGAATTCTGCCACTTACTACTTACTAATAAATAGAAATATAGGCTTACTGGTCCTTACTAAGGTTATATTAGTAATAAATCCCTAATTGGGCATGAACAAGACATTTGTGAATACATGCTTAACAACTGTCTTATTTTGCTTAGTAAATGCCTTACAAGTTACTTACACAGGCATTAATATTGTATGTATTAGTGCTAATAGATGTAGCCCTAAAATAAAGTGTTACCAGAAATAGTTACACTGATGAAGTCTCTTGCAGCCGGATCTGTCTGACCCGGCAATGAATGAATAAAAAGAAAAAGAAAAAGTAAAAAAAAATGTGCGATCTAAGTGTGTAACAAAGTTCGATCTACTGTCTAGAAGTAAACATTCATGAAAAAAAATGGCATTTGTGAATAGGCAGCATAAAGTCTGGAAATAACTTACTAAAAGAAGTGCACACTGGACCTTTAAAATATGAATATGTGGTCTAAAAATCATAATGTTGTCTGGACCCGAGATGCCAGGTCATGGGCTGACTATGAGCAAGCATGCATCAGGCCCCTGTGGTGAAATGGCCATTCAACCTGAAGGTCCTGTATGGCCTCAATGCCTGAGGGGAAGAGGGGAAAAGAACATGTTTGGGCCCATTTCAAATAACTATATTTAAATTACAGGTTATGGATGTCCTAAACAGAATGGAATCCTATACATACAGGAATCTGACTATCTCTGTCCAAAAAGATCACTGGGGGAGAATCGCCATGGGGTTAAAGCTACTTTCTGTGTTTCAGTTGGGGAAGTCACATATTCTGAACAACACCAACTTCGGAGTAAAGGGCGGGTTGGGTTCTGCTGACCACCAGGGAGTATGGCATACATAGTGTTGTGAGGACCAGAGCTTCACAGGGTGGGCACTGGCAAAATGCAGAGAGCTGCTTGGGCATGTTTGCTAATCCTTGGTGGTACTGTAAACCTAGTCTAGGAAGTCAGAGTGCCACTTTTACAAGAAGAAAAAAAAATGAAATGGAATAAAAACGTTGCTACAAAAATGACGCATGCAGAGTGAGTCATCGTTTCCTCAAGGGTGCAAATGTCCAATATGGTTGTTAGTTGTTTATTTAGGTGGTCATAGGAGCGGATATTTACACACACATATTTATACATATTTATATACACACTTTCTTTCTTCTCTCTCTCTCTCTCTCTCTCTCTCTCTCTCTCTCTCTCTCTCTCTCTCTCTCTCTCTCTCTCTCTCTCTCTCTCTCTCTCTCTCTCTCTCTCTCTCTCTCTCTCTCCCTCTCTCTCAAAAAGAAACGGTTCATAATTCAAACCTGCATTTTCCAATATTCTGAGGCTCCACACTTTGCCTCTGCATGGCATGTAACACACTTTTACTGTAGAGAACTTTTTTATTCAACTTTTCCAATCCCAAGGCTGTTTTGAGATACAGGCTCACCTTAGGCGGTAGAGCCTCACAATCTCAGAATCTCAAGATTTCGGCCTGTACAGCCGGGAATTGTGCGACGCAGAGAGGGATTAACAATGCGTAGAAACATCCAATTTGTCGAAACACCACACTTCTTTGCTTCACTGCATTATCATTTTACAGTAGTAAGTGAGATCTATCCAGATGTTAAACCACATGCTCAGGGGTATTGGGAGACATTTTTTCCAAACTGTGTGACTGGCATAGCTTAACCCTGTGAAACCTGAACCATGAAAGCAATGAGAGAAAATTCTATTTTTTTGGAATTTGCTTCAATATTGGTCCCTTATAAGAAATGTAAAAAAAAAAATCTAAATTTTGTTAAGGTCACTGAGATATTTGATGCATCATATATGATGCATCAGGCTTTAAAGGGAATGAAAATTCCAATTTCATGACCATTGAAAAAATACTTTTAATGCATTTGCATCTTTTTTTTAATTTAAAAAAGTTGTCAGACAATTTAATTTGAGGATTATCTTTAAATATTTAGTGAGATCCTGCCATTTTTTTAAGCCTATCCTTGTTTTAGCAGGACCATATTTTATATTTCCCACAGCCTGGTTGGGTAATTTTTTAAAATCTATGTAAAAACATAGCTGATCGAATGCTTAACAACCTATTTATGAGTGTAATATAGATCATCATTCATTTTTTATGTGTAATTTGAATATATGGGTCCATTACTACAATTGGACCATTTCTCCATTCACTTCAATGCATTTTTTACGAGATCATAATTTCAACATTTTGCATTACATTTTCAAAATCGCAAGTAAAACGTGTTTCTTAAGGCAATATCTTTGTCTTGAAGTAAAACAACTTGTGTGTTTTGTTAAACGATCGTCGTGGTATGCTTTGTAAGTTTCCCTATGGAGCAAATGCATTGATGGCTGACTTCCTGCCACCGCCGGATGGTGCTTATATGTTTCATCAGTTTTAGCACGATCTCTCTGCAACACGGTGTAAAAATATAAACTCTTCCTTGATTAATTGCACAAAGCAAGTGTTCAAATTAAAGGATGTAGAGTAATATTTCAGAAACCTTTTGCAATTTGACGATATGTCAGCGTCGGTCAGGGAAACCGCTTCTACTCCATTTTTGCATTTTTCGCCGAGCTGTGATCAACTTGTTGTTGACCGCTGCTCTCTTGTGGCGGTTTCCGCGTACTGCAGGACGTTTGGAAATGACACGCAGGATGTTTTTGAGATGGATTTTTTTTTGTGTCAGCGTGGAGAGGGCTTTGAATTTGATGCATCATAGATGATGCATCCGGCGCGATAGGGTTAACACTACACATTTCTGTTTTAAACCATTGTACTGAATGTGTCTTCCATTGTAATCATTGGCAATATAAATTAAGATATCAAACATCACAAATTAAAGGAGAATTCAAGACAATTTGAAAAAGATGCTGCTGTGTTTCTTGCGATACCCTTGACCCAAAAGTTATGCGACATTCCCAGACACCTTACAGTACTAAAATAACAAAAGAAATATTGTTAAGGGACATAAGCACTTTCAAACGTAAGTTGTTTCAACTCTGTAGTATTTTTATATATGTTTGAAATGACATAGTATTTGTCCATAACACTGTTGACAAAATAATCAAGCAAATGTTCGCTTTCATTAGAGTATTTATCAAATGATTTAAGATTAAGCTTGGCAATTTGTTTGTTTGGAAACTTAAATATATACACTATGTAAACATCTAGGTCATTTAGTTGAAAAAAAATACTGATAATTGACATTTTGCTTTTGCCAAAAGCGCAGTTGAATTGTAGAATCACTCACATGTGTTTTTCTCATGCCATAAAATTACACCATTCTGGGAAGAGGTGAAACGAGCCATTTCGCATATTTTGGGACTAAAGGAACCTCTAGCGCCAATTAATCTCTTAGGCATTAACATGCAATTAAAAGAAAACACTATTAACTCTTCAACCTTTTAAGACTAACAGCAATAAAACAGATCACTAGGTTATGGAAACAGCAAAAACAACCAGAACTAAGATTATGGTACAATACGATGGAGAAGGTACTGGATATGAAAAAAAAAATATTTGCCTCCAGAAATAACATAGAAAAATGGAATAAATTGTATCCAAACAACTTACTGAATAAAACGCATAGTTACTTTGAAAGATACGTAAGGTAGGTTTTATCACAAGGATCATATTAGAAGACATACGGTATACATATTCAGTGTAATAAAATGCATTCCAAACAGCAAACTATATAAACATTTAAGTATTGCACTTTCTTACATACCCACATACATGACACAACACTACAGAACACACATCTCACACACTTGCACATAGACCAGTGAACTATTTCTTCTCCCTCTCCGTTTCGCTATCTCTTTATGTCTCTGTCTCTGTCTCTGTCTCTGTCTCTGTGTCTCTCTCTGTTTCTGTTTCTGTTTCTGTTTCTGTGTCTATCTCTCTCTCTCTCTCTCTCTCTCTCTCTCTCTCTCTCTCTCTCTCTCTCTCTCTCACCCTCTATGTGTTTATGTTTTCATTCTCTCTTTGGTTTTATTCATGCTTATTGTATGCGTCAACTGTCTAGTGTCGATTTCATGTACAAAAAAAGGATTTATAGTAGTACAGAAGTGTGCGTGTGAAGGGAAATGGACATCTGGGGATGGGTATTGCTTATTGGAAACTGAAATGATTATTGAACTGTATAGTATTTGATGTGTAATGCTAGTGAACTACTGAGCCATTGTTCACAAAGTTGCTGCTGGTAAACTACATTGAGAACCACATTATTGTACACAAAGCTACTTTCTATAAATAAAGTAATAAAAAATAAATAAAAAGAAAAAAATAATCTTATGCTTTTATGCCTGCTATCAGAGTTTCCTGAAAGGAAACATCCTGAAGGGAAACTGCACCTCTCAGTCAGTCTGGTATTCTCATCCAGGGCATGGTAATACCAGAGATTCTTTAAGTATATAGAGATATGCCAACATAATAGGTTTCTATGGGCACCTAACGCGACCAGGTTCCGGTCTGCCTAAAGGGGCGTATCATAATGCTCCTACAATGAATAGAACAGTCCTTAGGTCTGCCTAGGTCTGACTAAGGGGGGCCATAATAGAACCAGGAAACAATGGGCCAATGGAACCTCTCTCTCTCTACTCTCTCTGGTAATACTGTTTCAGGCTTTGAAGTATTGATGACATTTCCTAAACCACACTGATGCCAGTGTTTTCCTTTTGAGGGTCACCACACAACATTTTGATTTGGCATGACCAATGACACAACATGAACTCAACTTCAAGCTTTTTCAAAAGGCAAAGACCTGCTGAACTACCAAAAACCCAACACAAAAAAGGGCTGCATTAGCCTTTTACGGTAGATGCATTACCGTTTTCATAAAACACACATAATTCACTCAGGTGTTTGTGCCTTTTGTTTACCCTCTGGGGTGGATGTCTGTAAACGGCTAAGCGCGTTAGGAGGACATTGGCTCTTAATGAGCCCATAACCCCTGCCTACTCCCCACTGCTCAAGGTGCTCCGAGGCTCCGTAAGATGCCCCTAATGCCCACTAATGCTCACCTAATGCCGTTATGCCTGATACATCCAATCAGTAGAGCCTGGCGGGGTGGCAGCAGTCACGACACTGCCCATGCTCAACACCAACGCTCCTGGCTTGGATTGGCTTGGCTTGGTTTGGCTTGGCTTAGCTCGGAGTGGCACGGCACCAGCTGTGTTAGTGTTGATGTCACACAGGAGAAAGGTTGAGGGCACAGAGGTTCTGACCTTACCAGTGGCCTGCCACGCCATGTTTCTAATGATCTGACTCCTGAATGGGCATGTGAGCTAATTTAACACATAGCATTACTTTACGTAGGCTAGTTAACTTGAGGTGAGGCTGACAGATACCTCACCTATCAAAGTAAGCTTTAAATAGCTTCAGCGACATTATATTTGGATACACTACAATGTTGATTTCTGCCTTCGATTTTAATATCAAAGTAATACAGTGTCAAACTAAATAGCAGTCCGAGAGAGTTGATCTGGTGGCCGCCATGATTATTTTTTGATTCACTGCTGAGGAGGAGCTGACGCGGATTCTGGGTAGTAAGGAGCGAAAGACCCGCTCAGCTCGCTTCAGCCGGACGGTTGAGTCGAGCTGTGTCAATGGAAATTGTGCGCAATCGAACTGCGTGCACAATCAAAATGCAAAAAGTGGCGGCCAAGTCGTGCTGTGTTGAGCTGTACCAGGTAGAAAATGGGCAGTGGAAACTAGCCATTAGAGATAAACTAGCTTCATACAGCGCCTTTCAAGTCAACCAAGGTCGCTTTACAAAAAAGATGTGGGGCCAGGGGACAGAGGAGAGAAGAGAGGAGGGGTAGAAGAGGGATTGGGGGGCAGAGTGGTTAAAGCAGGGGTGATAGTGAAAAAAAATCCTGAGCCTGAACTTTTTTCCCTGCTCTAACGACGACGACAAGATACTGCATATTTACGTAACATAGGCCTATTTTGACACATTATTCAAACATTTAATAGCCCGTGTATGACGATTATTCAAGTCTGATAGTAGAAGAAAACACTGACTCTGTAACACTTTCTGAGATAAGAATAACCAAATGGCTAATTATTATCAATGCTTTTATTTGTGCAAACTCTGTCAAGCCTGAAATCAGGCATGGAGCCTAAATACTATCAGCCCTAAAGACCATTAGGCCTCAGTGAATATACAGTGCCCTCCATAATTATTGGCACCCCTGGTTGAGATGTGTTTTTTAGCTTCCAATTATTTTATTTTTTTTCTAAATAATATGGGACCTTAATGGAAAAAAAGAGAAAAATCCAACCTTCAATACAAGTGCATTTATTCAGTGGGGAAAAAATCCCACATAAAGAAACAATTATTTGACATCAAATAATGTGTGTCACAATTATTAGCACCCCTGGTGTTAATATTTTGTACAACCCCCTTTTGCCAACAAAACAGCACCTAATCTTCTCCTATAATGTTTCACAAGATGGGAAAAGACAGAAAGAGGGATCTTCAGCCATTCCTCTTTGCAGAATCTCTCTAAATCATCCAGAGACCTGGGTCCTCTCCTCTGTCCTCTCCTCTTCAGCTCACCCCACAGGTTCTCAATGGGGTTGAGGTCAGGGGACTGAGATGGCCATGGGAGGAGCTTGATTTTGTGTCTGGTGAACCATTTCTGTGTAGATTTGGCCATATGTTTAGGGTCATTGTCTTGCTGAAAGACCCAGTGACGACCCAGCTTCAGCTTTCGGGCAGAGGGCAACAGATTTTGATTTAAAATGTCCTGGTATTTCAAAGCATTCATGATGCCATGCACCCTAACAAGGTTCCCAGGGCCTTTGGAAGCGAAACAACCCCACAGCATCACTGACCCACCCCCATACTTCACAGTGGGTATGAGGTGCTTTTCAGCATGCGCATCTTTCGTGGTACGCCAGACCCACTTAGAGTGTTTGTTGCCAAAAAGCTCAATCTTGGTCTCATCTGACCAAAGCACACGGTCCCAGTTGAAGCCCCAATACCGCTTGGCGAACTCCAGACGCTTGCGTTTATGATTGTGAGTGAGGAAAGGTTTTCTCCGTGCATGCCTCCCAAACAGCTTGTTGGCGTGTAGACAGCGCCTGATGGTTGATTTGGAGACTTTGTGACCCCAGGATGCAACCATTTGTTGTAATTCTGTAACAGTGAGTCTTGGAGATCTTTTGATTTCTCTTACCATCCTCCTCACTGTGCGTGGTGGAAAAATAAACTTGGGTCCTCGTCCAGGCTTGTTTACCACTGTCCAGTTGTTTTGAACTTCTTAATTATTCCTCTCACAGTGGATATGGGCAGCTGCAGTTGAGTGGCAATCTTCTTGTAGCCTCTGCCTGACCTGTGAAGGTCGACGCACATCTGCCTCACTTGTATGCTGTGTTCCTTTGTCTTTCCCATGTTTAAGAGTGGATAAGACAAATGGCCTCGGTGTCACGTCATATTTATACCCCAGGGAAACAGGAAGTGATGAATTACTAATTAAATGTTCCTACATACTCTGGTAAACTTTGTAAACTACTGTAGAAATGACAGAAATGCTTCAATTATATTTATTTCCTGGGAATTGTTAAGGGTGCCAATAATTGTGGAACAGGTGATTTAATGAAAAATAATTATTTTTTAGTCAGGGATTTTTTTTATTTTCTTACAATTCATTTGAGTTGAAGGCTACATTTTCCTACAATTTTCAGTGTGACAGTATTCTTCTGCAATAAACACTGAATTTATTTTAAGGCTTTTAACACATCTCAACCAGGGGTGCCAATAATTATGGAGGGCACTGTATGTGATTTCAGATGCTTCTTGGACATAGCCAGAGTGGAGGCGGATATGGAGAAGGGGGGGAGCAGCAACACAGAAGCTTCTGTCACCAAAGGGAACACTCTTACAGTGGGTGCTGGTCTCTAAGACTTGAATTGAGACTGAAAATGCACAGTGCAATCTCTCTCTCGTTCGCTCTACCTCATTTCTGTGTTCTGTCCTCTGTCTGTTTGGTATTTACCTTTGGTCCAATGATAATGAAGATCACATGAGGACTGCTGGCATGCCACTCTGTTGACAGGAAACAGATGTTTTATAATTACGGCTTTTTACTCCTGGGGAGATAAATGAGCACACTGTTTGGATTTAGAAGGTGGTTTAAGTGTGCTTCTAGGACATACTGGCAAATGGTAAAACACAATGGCAAATGGTAATGAAGTTTCATCCCGACAAAACAAATGAAAAACGAGACAATTTGTACCTATGGTTTGTGTGTGTGTGTGTGTGTGTGTGTGTGTGTGTGTGTGTGTGTGTGTGTGTGTGTGTGTGTGTGTGTGTGTGTGTGTGTGTGTGTGTGTGTGTGTGTGTGTGTGTGTGTGTGTGTGTGTGTGTGTGTGTGTGTGTGTGTGTGTGTGTGTGTGTGTGTGTGTGTGTGTGTGTATTTGAGTAATGGATTCCAACATATAGCTGCTTTTAGTAAATATGTTGTGGAAGACAGTGTGCTGAGTGTACTGTATTGGAATATCAGTGTATATCTTTGTCTCTGCACCGAGAGTTTGTGTGCAGTGTAAAATGTATCAAACCAAGAAACCGTGATACGCAGAGTCACAATACTGCATCATGGAGCAAGAAGGCAGTATTGTGACACACCCGTTCAAAGCCGTCACCCCTCAGCCCAGAAAACAACCACATAATGTGACGTTCTAGTGCTGCTAAGCTTCACATCATCCTTATTATTTGCAACTTTTAAAAAAATTATTAGTAGCCTTATTACTAACCTATTTTACTTACAGACTGCCATAGTTGTTATGTTTGCTTTTATTTTATTATGTTGGCAAATGTGTAAAACAGCAAATGAATACATTTAAAGATACATTTAAAAAAAACGTGGGGTGTATATCAAACCATAGGTAAAAAATCGTGATACGAACTGAATCGTCAGTTGAGTGTTACAATCGTCAGTTGAGTCATTACAGCCCTAGTACATACTGTGGACAGGCAAAGTGTGTACTGATCAGCTGACCTGAGAAAGCCTTGAGGAGGTAGAGCGGGTCCTTCACTCTACGCAGCCCACACACCAACAGGAACACACACAGGCCCTCCACCTCCTCTGACTCCACACCTGCAACATACACACACACAGAGACAGTACATGCATATTAGAGGGCCGCAGAATCAAATTCATGATTTATCTTCACAATGTACTGCATGCATACCCACACACATTCATGCACACAGTTCAATTCATGCTCTCACATCCGCACACACCTGCACACACACATGCATGCGTGCACGCACACAAGCACACACATGTGCACATGCACACACAAACATACACATACACGCACACGCACACGAACACACACACACACACACACACACACACACACAGTATTCTACATCCAGGTCCAAAACTGACAAAAAAAATCTCTGACTAAGGCACTCCAAATTAAGATGTCTTTATTAATATGACAAGTCCTATGTGGGCATATTAAAAACAAGGCCCACGCATAGTGGCATGAGTGCCTTCTACAGGGCATTAACTCAAAATAACAGAGAAGAGTTCTATTTAGATATTGGATATTTTTGGCACACATACATGCTGATAGTAAAGAGGAGAGAGGCAGAATAATCCCATTAATTTACCGGTAATCAAATAAATAAGGGTATTTCTGAGGATAGACCAAAAAATATATTTTTTTCTTGTGTGAAAATATTATATAAATGAAAAAGAAAAGAAAGAAATCAAGACTACAAGGAATATTGAAATAAATTGTTGCATAATTTATGAAAATAATAAACAAATCAGAATGTGAATTTGTTTATATACTTTATCCACCATCCCATGGGTACATGAATGCTTTCAGTTCATGTCTCTGTGTGTGTGTTTGTTTATCTACCTGTACAGCACAGCAGGGGGGAATGTAATGCTTTCAGTTCATGTCTGTGTGCGTGTGTTTGTTTATCTACCTTTATTATATGGTTGTGACGTCATCGGTCGAATGCTCCATTCATTTCAACGGGGCTCCCCAACATTCGCACGTCTGTTATTTTTCGATAACGGACGGGTTGGTCTATAACAGACCGCTGTCAATGGCAACAAGACTTTTCACTGCTAAAGCGACTTTTCAACAAGACTCTAATCAGCTGCTGTGATAGACAACACCTGTTGTCCTGGCTACCTAGCTGTTGTGTAGATAGCGGTGTTCCACAACGGCACTGTTTTGTTTTGCGCAGCAACAATCTTAACATTAAATAGGCCTAAAGAAATGTCCCCGCCATGTGTGAATCATGTAAGTATATCCATATAATAAGCGGGTTAACTTTCGGCGAGTCGGTCGCTTTGTGGAATAGCAGCACTTCAGAGAGAACAAGACCCCTCCGCTCCGCGTCGGGTTCTAAAGATTCTCTCTGTCGTGCTGCTATTCCACGGTAGCGACCTTCTCGCCGAACGTTAACCCTTACGTACAGCACAGCTGACCTGGTCAGTGAATATGTGAACCCTGCACCTTAGTAGTTGAACCCGGCAAATCATCACTTGATTGTATATTTTTATTCTTTTATCAATTTTAAATATTGATGTTCGATACAATAGCTATGCTATTCACCTTACCTTGACTTTTGTGGCCATCTGCGGGTTGATTCTGAACAACATCTCACTGCATTTATAATGTCAATAAAGCACTACTGCTTTTACTACTAGACAGGACAGTGAGAAAGTGTGACAGGAAATGACAGGGAGAGAGAGAGAGAGGAACAGGATCTGGAAACGACCTTAGGTCAGACTCGAACCCAGCTCCCTGGTGTGATGGCACAGCGCCTCAGCTCACTAAGCCACCGCACCCCGTATGCAACTTATTTTAGGCCGGCAATATGCTTGCTGCAGGATACGCGTGCATTGGCACGTGCAAGTTGTGTGCATGAAGGCGTTGCCATGTGTCTTTCAAGTCAAATTTGCGCACTGGAGAACACTAGACACAAAACCGAAGAGTTTGCCGTCAAACAATGGTGGAAAACACTTATTAGAGCCCGTATGAGATCGAATATGTTCACTCGGTCACAAGCCGTTCACATGCACAATTTGAGGGACACAGGAAGCATATCGCTGGCCTTAGAGTGAAATTGGCATGGCTGATGTACGGTATCCTGCATCAGTGGAAATTCATCAAATGCATCAACAGGGCATGACTTACCAGCAAGAAACAAACTGCACCGGCGCAGCAGGCAAAACCTGGCAATTGCCAGGGGGCAGCACCCAGGAGAGGGTGGCACCATCGCAAATATGTCATTTCCAAGCTATTCACACACTATTTTGTTAACATGTTATTAGCGGTTTTATTTGCATGCTTCTTTTTTTTGCCTTTTTTCCCCCGTCGGGCATGGCCATTTCCTTTTCCGTTGGGCGGGGGCTGAAGGGGGCAATGCCTGGGGCACAAATCACTGTTGGATTGCCAATTGGGGCAACATCTTTAATGTCTCAAGAAATGTGGGCTTGCTTTCCTACAGCATTTGCTAGAGGTGCTTCTCATTGAACAAATCAATGTCCTTCTCCTGTCCAGGACAATTACATTTGCTTGGTACATGATTGCAGTTTGTCCAAACACGTTGTAAAATTGCCTTGAGCGCCCCTCTTGAAATTGCCTGTTTCCGCGTTAATCAGTGTCTGTGCCTGAGAGTTTGTCACTCTTCACAACAGGCTATTTTTGTGCGGCTCAATGCACCACCAATCAAACCCTTAAGCATGGCATTCTGTAATACTAATTTTCAGCCTCCGGTTAGAAATGTGCACACAAATCAGCAGAATTGGATGGACACTGTTGGATATTGTGTGATACATTATGAGGACATCATGAACTGTTATCAGTTCTGTTCAGTGTACCTAACCAGTGTACCTAACCCTGCACAAGTGTTCCTCAAGTGTGAAGTAGCACAATAGATTGTGGTATAATGAACAAATATTCCTCATCATAACACAAAAAAACTTCAAAGTGTAAATCAGAAAAAAACACAGATTTAAATGGACATGGGAGTTTGTGAATGTTAAGATATATGAGTATGATTGAGTCTTTTTTTTATTTTTTATTTTAACCTGCGCCAAGAAGGTTCTGTTTTCAGTCGCGTTGGTTTGTCTGTTTGTCCGTCAGCAGGATAACTCAAAAAAGTTATGCACTGATTTTGATTAAGTCTGTCCTTGAAAATGATACGAGGAACAAGTGATCAAATTGTGGTGATGATCCAGATCACGATCCGGATCCAGGAGTTTTGTAAAAGATTCTTCAACATTGCGGGATAGGATGAATTTTGACATTGCAGTTTCTAAATTAGGGTGTAACATAGTCAAATGTTCTATCAACCAGCTCCCTTGGCGGTGGTCTGAACACTCTGAGTGCATTATAGCAGAGAGAGTAGAGAGAGAGAGGTTCCATTGGCCCATTGTTTCCTGGTTCTATTATTGGGGGGAAATCCCCCTTTAGGCAGACCTACGCAGACCTGAGGACTGTTCTATTCAATGCTAGGAGCATTATGACATGCCCCTTTAGGCAGACCGGAACCTGGTCACATTAGGTGCCCATATAAACCTATTATGTTGGCATATCTCTATACTTAAAGAATCTCTGTTTCTAGTTTGTCTAATGTGAGGGTACTGTGACTCTTTCAGCTTCCAACATGGTGAAATGGGATCAGCTCTGTTTGCTTTGTATTCCACGACAAGGACACAATGTCAGGACCTCAATATTTCCTATTTCTCCCACAGTTGTTTTGTTTCATTGTCAGTTCTGTATGTCTATTGTCACAAACCGTCAAAGCTTGACAGGCCTTTACCTCTGGAGCAAAAGCTCTTAGCAATTTAACCCTTGACAACAGCTCACCTCTGACCGGAGGCGTTCCCGTGACCATCCAGTGACGTGGCCTCACATGTGATGGGGCGATCAATGTGGACATAGCCACTTTATTGTGGCGCCCCTGGCAGCCAATTTCTCAGCTCAGTCACGTGAACAACACATTTATTATTGCTTGGTTTAATGACCTGAATAAAAACAGCAGGATTGTACATATGGATGCACTGACGTATGTGGTAAGTGGAAATTCACAGTTATACATGTTTGTGATGGCCTTATCCATTTAAAGCTCACAACACTCACAATGACTAAGAATTCATTGTGTCATTCAGTGTTTTTTCCAAGTAATGTTAACTAAGAAACACTATTGCCACACACACACACACACACACACACACACACACACACACACACACACACACACACACACACACACACACACACACACACACGCACACGCACACGCACACGCACACACACACACGCACACACAAACCTCAGAACATGATGCAATGTGACAATAGCACAAAAATATTTTCAACGTCCCACAGTACCAAACGACGTACTTTACCACGAGTGAATCTGCAGATGATTAGCCGTTTCAGTCTGTAGTGAGTGCTAATAAACAAACAATGAGGTCATAGTAGTGGACCTCAGTCAAGGGATAACGTACAGCAGGCGAGGGCAAATGGGGGAAAGCAGACAGATAAGACAGCTAACCCGGTTAGAAGCCAGAGTCCAATCCCTGGGTGAGACACTGAGATGTGGCTGACCCTGTGAGAATACTGTAGATTGTAGTGAGTAGCAGCTGGCGGAAGACATTATTCTGACTAAACCAAACAGTCCATGGGCTAAATGGCGTAAAAACATCTCATTGTCTATGTTTACATGACGTTCTTAATTCCGAATGAATAATTCAGAATTAAGAAGTTCCGTCGAGTTTACTTTGATCATTCATTTAATTCCAAATGATGAGGTGTTTGTTTACATGGCGTTTTCAAAGCGGAACTAACCTTTGTTCAGAATTAAAGTGAGTTCATTCTGAATTAAATGTCTCATGTAAACGTAGCCGATGACTCACTACCGCTTTAGGATGACAAAATCCTATCTCAAGGCCTAGCTGTTTGAGCCACTGGACGGCTACACCAGTGACCCAGGTTCGATTCGGGCCCTGGCCAGTACCCGATCCTTCCCCTTCCCTCTCTCCCAACTCGCTTCCTGTCTCTCTGCCGCTGTCCTGTCTGAAAAAAGTGATGACAGGCTAAACAAATATTTCTAAGCTCTCACAAGCTAGGAAAGAACTACAAAAAGCAATTTCATTCCTTTCCAAATGTAACATTTTATGCACTGAGGAAAGCTTTCATTACAAAACCAATTCTTGTACATTATAAAACAAACATTTCAGTCTTTGATTGTTGATTTTAAATACAGAGTGGGTGTAATATAATTGTGCCTTAATTTGAATTTAATTTAAAACTTAATTTAATTTCCTAAATAAGTCTTAATTTAAATCTATTAAGGTTCCCAATGTTCATCTAGATTGAATTTTCCTGAAATTAAATGCCCGCTTTAAATCAATTGATCCTTTGAAAGGCACTGGATTACCTAACACACAGGTAATGAATACTTTCTTATACTTCGAAAGTATAGCAGCACAGTTGAATTGGACTTTCGGTACATAGTGCCAAAGTCTCCTCCAGCTATCCATTTTTTGTTGTTGTTGGTCTTTTACGACATTATTGACGATAGGACAGTTTGAGAAGTGGACAGGAAGCGAGAGGGGAGAGATATGGGGAGAGGTCGGCAAAGGACCCGGGCCAGGAATCCAACCCGGGTCAGCCGCATGGCAGACGAGTGCCCTACCGGCTGGCCACGGCAGGGCCTCCAGCTATCCATTTTAAACATACTATAAGGCTGCAGAAACATTTTTTCTCCCATCCCTGACCCTCTCTGTCACTCCCCAAAACCTTTTAAAAGGAAAATATTTCACATTGCATGCTATTGATATTATCAGGGATGGGCAACTGGAGGCCCGGGGGCCACATGCGGCCCACCTCCTTACTAAGTGCGGCCCATAGATAAACCATACTTATAAATTATAATGAACAAACTTTTTTTAAACCACTACTGAGTCAATCTGTTAAAATTACACTGTTGGCTGACAGAGAACACTCATTGCTTCCAAACTTTTTCGGCGGCCACTGAGCAACCAACTGCACCTTGAATCTGCAAGCTGCAGTCAGATCCGCAGTCATCTGGCCCTCCAATAGACAGGTCATCAGCTGGGAAAATTAGGCCTTTCGTCCTACCGCACTTTTCTCTGTGGATTACTGACCAGAAGCCCTATTGGAAGAAATTAAAACATGGGGCCACGTACATTTTTGCTCAGAATTCAATATGGCCGCCATTTTCCAAAATGATTTGTTTTCCTGCATTATTACATTGTACTATAAGGTGTTATTCATGAAAGATGAACTACTTTCAGCACTAATCTGTCCTATTTCCTTACATACATGTTTACAAAGGTTGACTAATTTAAAACAAATGAAAATAAAGCCACCTTGCAATATCCAAAGGAAAGTGCTGAAAATAATGATTGAAATGTACATAGAGAGCCTATGGCTGGGAAAATTAGGCTTATTGTCCTGTCAGGGTTTTCACAGTGGATTACAGACCAGAAGGCCTATTGAAAAAGATGTAAAACTTGGGGCCATCTATGTCCTCCAAAATTCAAAATGTTCTCTGTTTTTCAGAATAGCAGACTTTCACACATTTTTCTCAATACTGTAAGGCCATAATTATCAATAAAGATTACCTATTTTTCAGTTAAAATGTCGTATCTCCTTACAGACGTATGAAGGTTGTCTATAAAAAGGCATGAATATATATATATCTCGCCACTTTGAAATATCCAAAGGAATGTTGTCAAATGATTGAATTTCACAAACACAGTGGACTGCTGAAAAAAGGCGTATTGTCCTGCCAAACTGTGTGTGTGTGTGTGTGTGTGTGTTTGTGTGTGTGTGCGTTTGTGTGTGTGTGTGTGTGTGTGCATGCATTTATGTGTGTGTGTGTGTGTGTGTGTGTGTGTGTGTGTGTGTGTGTGTGTGTGTGTGTGTGTGTGTGTGTGTGTGTGTGTGTGTGTGTGTGTGTGTGTGTGCCTGAGTGCGCTTTTCTCAAGTGTGTGTGGCCAGTGTGCTTCTTTACATACACTGACATAGACACAGTAGACCGGGTGTGTGTGTGTTGGTTGGGGGCGGGGGGGGGGGGGGGGGGGGGGGTAGGGCGGACCGAATGATGTGGAGGAGCGTGGGGATGAATGAGGGGGTGAGCGGGGGTAGGGGGTTAGAGTGAGGGGTGGGGGGAATGAGTCGGGTTGAATTAGGGGGTGGTGGGGCAGAATAATGTGTGGGGGGATGAGTGAGGTGGTGGGGGGGAATAGTGTGGGGGGTTCAGGGGGGGCAGAATAGTGTGTGTGTGTATGTGTGTGTGTGTGTGTGTGGGGGGGGGGGGGTAAGTTGAGTCGGGGGGGGGGGGGGGGTGTTGACCTGCCAAACTTTTCACATTGGATGGGGGGTGGGGCGAGTATTTTGTGGGGGGGTGGGGGGAGAATGAGTCAGGGGGGTGGGCGTGGGGGGCAGAATAGTGGGGGGTGAGTGAGGGGTGGGGGGGCAGAATAGTGTGTGGGGGGGGCAGAATAGTGTCTGGTGGGGAGATGAGTGAGGGGGTGGGGGAGGCAGAATAGTGTGTGGGGGAAAGACACTGTAGAGCGGGGGATACGCGCGGGCACACACGCACGCACACTCACCCTTGCTTTATGCAAAAAAATGTAGGCCTGAAAAACTTTTGGTCAGTAATCTAATGTGAAAAGTTTGGCAGGTCAATAGCCTTTTTTTAGCAGTCAACTGTAATTCAATCATTTTCTGACAGCAATCCTTAGGATGTTTCAAAGGGGCAAGATATATATTTACATCATTCTTTTGCCAACCTTTGTACTCATGTCTGTAGATAGGAGATAGGACAGAATTTCTCTAAAAATAGGTTGTCTTTATTGATAATTATGGTCTTACAGTATTGATAAAAAAATGTATGAAAGTCTGCCATTCTGAAAAACAGAGAACATTTTGAATTTTGGAGCACATTTGAGATGGCAACCAGCTGGTGAATCTTTTTCAATAGGCCTTCTGGTCTGTAATCCACTGTGAAAACCCTGACAGGACAATTAGGCCTAATTTTCCCAGCCATAGACTCTGTATGTGCATTTCAATCATTATTTTCAGCACTTTCCTTTGGATATTGCAAGGTGGCCAACTTTATTTTCATTTGTTTTAGTTTAGTCAAGCTTTGTAAACATGTATGTAAGGAAATAGGACAGAATAGTGCTGAAAGTAGTTAATCGTTCATGAATAACACCTTATAATACAATGTAATAATGCATGAAAACAAGTAATTTTGGAAAATGGCAGCCACATTGAATTCTGAGCAAAAATTGACGTGGCCCCATGTTTTAATTTCTTCCAATAGGGCTTCTGGTCAGTAATCCACAGAGAAAAGTGCGGTAGGACGAAAGGCCTAATTTTCCCAGCTGATGACCTGTCTACAATGTTCACAATGAAAAAAATGTGGCCCTCCTTATCATGAAAGTTGCCCACCCCTGATATTATTATTCACTGCACAAATTTCATATTTTCGTGGTATATGTGGGAAGTGTCCACTGACAACCCATCGTGACAACAACAATTCTGGACACAAGGAGAACTTGATGGCTTGAAATGTAGGTCTCAAGTTATCCTTGAGATGTCCAATCCCCACCAACAGACTTCCAGCAGTTCATAAGTTCACACTTCCACAAGTTCACAAACGCAGCTTCTGAACATCTACAACATTTCACATAATGTGTTCCAAAACAACATTTGTGTACCTCTATATAAATATCTATATCAGCACTGGCTACATGGCCACTGTGTCCCTCATCGACAAAAAAACAAATAAAATAAATAACACACTTCAGCTTCTCTGGTGAATGCCAGTGTGGAGAAAAAAGCTTTGGTCAGATGGCTTTGGCTTGTTTTATATAGCTTGCTGTACCATAAGCAGTGAAAAAAAGATGCTGAAAGTAAGATGCTAAAATACAGTACAGGCCAAAAACAAAAGGCATAAACAGACAAAAAAGGGGGACGCACAAACAAACAAGAACAACAACAGCGGCAGATGTCGAGAACAATAAGGTAGGTTTCCTGTCAGGTAATCCGGCTGAGGTTAAGTCAATAATGCTCTGCTTAGGTTGACCCTAATCTGGAGCATGGAAAGGACTGTATGACGTGGGCCACATGCATCCACCTCACAGACACAGCTCTCGTGGGGGATGTCAAAAGGGGAGTGGGCCACAGTAGTGCGTGCCACTGCACCTTGAACCCTGTCCAAACGGATCTCACTTGACCCTTGACCTTCACACGAACTCTTAACTCTTCCAGTCATGGGTGGCTGTGACTTAATGGCTATTGAGTTGACCTTGGGGGGTCATGGAGATGGAGGTGGGATATATCCGAATCAGATCACTGGGCTGAATTTATACTCCATAATTTATTAATCTATTTATTTATTTTAGTTTTAGTTTATTTTTTTAAAGTTAGCTTTTATATTCTCTACGTTCTGCTATTCTCTATGAAATTCTTCTTAGAATGCATTTTCTTGTTCAAATTACAGCATGTAACTGTCTGTGGGTGTCTCTATGTACAGTCTAAGACCATGCTTAAAAATTAATACATTGAATTGATCTTAATTTAATTGGAATGACTTTCTAGCACTCTGATCCATGACAGAGATGGGGGTGATTGCTTCTAACCTCAAATTCCTCTTGGTGAAATTTAATTTTAATTTAAAATTAAAAAATCACTGAGGGTTCATAATTTACTATGATGTCGAGCAAAACTCCTAAGAAAACATGTAATATAAATCTGCTTTGATCCTGCCCAGTCCCCAAACGAAGGGCTTCTTGGGTGTTTAAAGCAAACCTTTTCAAAACTGACAAAGTGAACACTTTCCTACAGCACCCTGTAGAAATCATACGAACATTGTTACACAGCCGTTCTAGATGGAAATGTTAAATGTCTTCATCTTCCAGCTGCCAAGAAGAGGTTAAGAAGTGCTTGGCCGTGACATACCCGTAGCCGACTCGTTAAGAACTGCTTGCCCGTGACATACCCATAGCCGACTCGTTAAGAACTGGTGGGCCGTGACATACCCGTAGCCGACTCGTTAAGAACTGCTGGGCCGTGACATACCCGTAGCCGACTCGTTAAGAACTGGTGGGCCGTGACATGTATCCGCAGCCGACTCTATACATGGGTTCTCATTGTTTATCAACACGATGTTATGAGGAGGGAAAAGACACTGGAAGCCAAACACGTGAGCTGATTTTTTGACAGACAGCGGTTTCCAACAATCAGAGGTTGAGTTGTGCGCAGCTAGGTTCGCACAGTCAGGTTATAAACAAAATTTAGAACCCATGTATAGGGTTGTGGTCAGGCCTAGGGTCAAAATACTACCTTATGTGGCTGTGTTTAGCCAGGGGGAAATACAAACTGTACATTACTCCTCTGGGGCTCTGAATAGCTTGGGGGAAATACTTGACCAGCGGCACAGCCCCAGGAACACTATCTTAAAAAATGATGTTGAGTGGACACAATTCTGACATGTCTCACACGAACCAACAAAAATGACAGCGGCACACAGGCAGGCACGAATGCATGCACGCATTCTATTTTTGTCTCCTCTTCTCTTTCCTCCTGACTAAATCACACTATTTCTTTTTGCTCACAGAACAGAACTTTGTTTTCTCAGTGCACACACAAGCACTCATTCTCTCGCTGTGACACACACACGTGTGTACACAGCGCACACACACTCACACAGCGTGCACGCACACGCACGCACGCACGCACGCACGCACGCACGCACGCACGCACGCACGCACGCACGCACGCACGCACGCACACACGCACACACACACACACACACACACACACACACACACACACACACACACACACACACACTCTGAGTCTTAACACCCACATGTGAGCAATTCCACTGAAAGGTCCTCAGTCTTGGCAGTTAGCAGAGCACCTTCACATTTTGAAGATTCACAATTACGCACTCCATTTAGGTCTAGCTCAGTCTCCATCTCTCTACCTTCCGCACTTTCCTCCATCCCTCTATCTCAGTGTTTCTCAACAGGGGTGCCGTGGGACCCCCTCAGGGGTGCCGCGGAAACGTGACTGATGAATAAATTATGTAATATAATACATATTCGTCTAAATTGATAAGTTAATGCTAGTCAGTGGAATCTTTCATCTGCCATTTACGCACAATAAAGTAAATATAGGTCGCCCCAGTCAGCAGCAACTTCAGACGTAGGTTGTGCGACGTTTCCAAATGTGTTACTTTTCTAAGCTTGTGTGGTATCAGATGCGATGCCATGTTACAGCTTGTTGGTTTGGGGTGCCTTGAAATTTTTCATGAATTGAAAGGGTGCCTCGCCTAAAAAAGGTTGAGAAACACTGCTCTATCGCTCTCTCACTCTACATCTCCCACTATTTGTGACCTTTCTCTCTTCCCAGCTTACTCAACTCTCTCTGCCTCTCTCTCAGGCAAAGACAATGGACACTTCCACACAAGCAGGCGTGAAGTACGTGTATCATTCTATTTTCAACCTGTTTCAATCTCGCGAAATAAATTGAATAAATTGAATAAATTGTACTGTTTTTCATACGTGTTAACATGTGTAAGTGAGTCCATTCTATTTATGGAGCGCATGGAAAAACAGTGAAAACGAGTAAAAGCGCTGTACAGCATCTGACTAAAATAACAAAAAAGAAAATAAAAAAGCAATTAAGCATATTAGCAGCATATTATGGCAAGTTATGGCAAGAGTTTTAGCAGCAATCCAATAGAGAGAGACAACTGGGCACAGTCCACAGCGGCAAAACACTGACAGCTGACTCTGATTGATGTGTTTCTGTAAATGCTTTTTAAAATCTTAACACACCCTCAAAACTACTTTCTATCCATCTCCCAACTCTCTCTCTCTCTCTCTCTCTCTCTCTCTCTCTCTCTCTCTCTCTCTCTCTCTCTTCTTCTTCTTCTTTCATTGTCATGCTGCAAAAGAGTTTGGCATGTCTTCATTTCTCTCTCTCTCTCTCTCTCTGTCTCTCTCTCTCTCTCTCTCTGTCTCTCTCTCTCTCTCCCTCTTTCCCTGCATCAATGTTTGCTTGCACTTGATTACTTCGTTTCTACATGCTCTCCACACCACATACATCACACATCCTGTCTCCTTTTTAGTGCCACTTTTTGTTTGTCTGTCTGTCTGTCTGTATGTCTGTATGTCTCTCTGTATGTCTGTCTGTCTGTCTGTCTGTCTCTCTCTCTCTCTCTCTCTCTCTCTCTCTCTCTCTCTCTCTCTCTCTCTCTCTCTCTACTTGCCCATCCCTCTATGCTACAACCTGCACTAGGTGAGAGGCATCCATCCCCCGTCCTCCACAGAGGAGACCCCAATACAAACTGTATCCCTCAAAAGGTACCGGTAGGCATGAAATATGCAACAGTGCACATCTGCCCGCTTAGCTTTGCTAATGGTGGACAAAGTGAACATGAGGATATTTTGGAAGCTGGGAATCCTACCGGGTCATTATTTATTCATAGGCTCAGGCAAGAGCAGGGCAGGATCAGATTCAGCACCCGCCGGATTTTTGCAAATTTAAGAAAATCCTGGGAAATTTCATGAAAAACTCCATTGAAATTTCAGGTTGCACACTTATTTCAGGTAACACAACCAATACCTACTTTGTTTTAAACAACAAAAACATACCCATGCTAAAATGTAAGCCCAGTCACACTTTCCAGGCACACAGATCTCTCTCTCTCTCTCTCTCTCTCTCTCTCTCTCTCTCTCTCTCTCTCTCTCTCTCTCTCTCTCTCTCTCTCTCTCTCTCCGCACCAATCACTCCACTGCATTAACATGCCAGTCCCATTTTGAACCAGCTCAACTCTGCCTCTCTCTCTCTCTCTCTCTCTCTCTCTCTCTCTCTCTCTCTCTCACATGCGCGCACACACACACACACACACACACACACACACACACACACACGCACACACACACGCACACACACACCTGCTTCACTCTATCCCCCCTGTCTTCTGTAGCTAATAGGTATCTCAGGTGATGCATTAGTATCCA
>NC_085859.1:12385421-12387921 GCF_034702125.1 Engraulis encrasicolus
AATTTTAGTCATTTTAGTCATTTTAGTCAATATTGTGGTCTAAAATAAATAACCTACAATGGCTATTGTTATTTCACCCAGTATTACTACTATAGCCTATTGCAGCAAATATTCACCTTGTTACTTGGTCATTTGCCACCAAAACCCAAATCAGTCATTTCAACATCATAGAGCAAAAGAGCATCACACACACACACACTTCCAGGTGCAGGCTGCTCTCTCTCTCTCTCTCTCTCTCTCTCTCTCTCTCTCTCTCTCTCTCTCTCTCTCTCTCTCGTGCATTAGAAGCTGCTGCATATTATTTGATTTTGAGTTTGATCACGGAGGAAGCTACATGCTCTTCTTCACCTGACCGCGTGACTTAAAGCCTGCAGATTGCCGGCAGTGGGAAGACCAGACATCCCAAGTCTCCATGAAGTTGAAAAGTCTCCCTGATAGTGGCTTCCCGATGACCACGAGTCAGATAAAATATTGCTGATGTTAGACTATGCAAGTTAGCGGTTTTTGTTTTCAATTGGTAATGCGAGCAGAGAAAGATAATGACTCGGGCGGCATGCGTGGAATAGGCTTAAATAGATTTCGAGAGCACACTTCGTATGCCCTGCAAAAGTCCCAGGAAAAATAGTTAGGCAGGGGTATGCAGACTGGACGATAGAAAGGACATGCACATACAAATATTTAAACACTAATGCTGTTTTGTTTGTCGGGGGAGTCGAGGCTCGATAAGCATGACCCTGAAAAGAGTTTTTGGAACTTAGGAAGACGCTGCAGACGCATGGAAATGCTGTCGACTTCCTTGGGTCTTTTAGCGTTGCGTTGCTCTCGAAGAGAACAAGTTTCAAATCTCAACAGTTTAAAACTCCTTAGCGATCGCCCATCCGTTGATTCTTTTCAAAACTACAGTAGGCCTAGCCGTGTCTCTGTTTAGACTGGCCAACTTTCCCCCTGCTGGCGCGCGCTCCCGCGGTGACTGATTAAAATAAATTCACAAATCCGACCTTCATGATTTGCTTGCGAACTGCCTACTCATATGGTTAAACAACAAATATAGCAAACATTACAAAAAAGAACAGACAACGAACGTCGGGCTAAGACAGCCCAAGTGAAAAGGAGAATAGTGGAAGCTCGAGGAGGTTTACAATGACAGTAGGCCTATCAGAGGAGGATTGGCGCAACTGTCATTACTGCAGAAACACATGTCTTCGTCATGGACAAGAGGGTCGTTGAACATGTTTCAAAATGAACACTTCCCTCAACGTCGGCTATTTTTTCTCTTTCTATGGGAATGTTTAGGACCTAAACTCAACTTAAATGGACTAACTGAACTACTAGGCTACAGAACTACTGACTGAGCCGCGCCATGCACTGGCTGCCGGCAGAGACAAGCGAGGCAACAGGGTGAGCGTAGCCTGGGAACTCCCATACTGACTTTAGTTCTACACAATCGTTTCGACCTAATCTCACTTGTGATTAGGTCTGGTGTTAACCAGGCAAGGGTGAGCGCAATCACCTATGAAGTTCAGAACTCGGCATATATTACAATTAGCCTACAATTTGCAAATTAATTATAAATAGTTATATTTTTTAATGTCCATTCGTCCATGGCTTGTAAATTTCGTTTCGTCTTAGTCTCCTTGACGAAAATATTATTTTATTTTCGTCATATTTTTATTTGCTGGAGGCAATTTTTAGTGCGTCATCGTCTCGTCATCGTCAAGGGAAAAAGGGGCGTTGACGAAATATTTTCGTCATCGTCGTGGTTGACGAAATTAACACTGAGACACACTCATCTTCACACTTCAACTGAGAGCAACCACATGGAACAACATAACACTGACACAAACACAGTGGGAAAATAAACACACACACACAAGCACGCATGCATGCACGCACGCACGCACACACACGAGCATACGCACACACACACACACACACACACACACACACACACACACACACACACACAGTGGAATAATAAACACAAACACACACACGTTTTTCCTTTTTCTGTGGAACAATATGGGTGTGCGCACACGCGCACTCACAGACAGACACACACACAGACACACACACACACACTCTTACATTTGGCCCTAGAGAACTCTCGGTGGCAGTTCTTGAAGAAAAAGGGGGGAAAGAGGGCAAGTCAAGTCGGAAGACAGACAGCCAGCCGTGAGTTGCATCTCTTCACTTCCTTCCTCCCTCAAACAGTGACTCGTCTCTGACTCAGCCGAGCGACTGACAGTTCAATTTAGATTAGACCCCCCGAGGGACTCTATCTGCCCCCCAATCAGACACCCTATTATCACACACACCCCATTCAAACTAATTCTACGTGTTTCCATCAAGAGAGAAAGAAAGAGAGGCAGAGAGACAGAGAAAAAAGGGGAGAGAGTGATGGAGAGAAAGTGAGAGATGGAGAAAGAGAAATTCCGTGCCAAAATATTTCTCCATACCAAAAATAAATAAATGAAATAAAGCAGAAAGTGACAGCAACAGA
>NC_085859.1:12395421-12410421 GCF_034702125.1 Engraulis encrasicolus
TCCTTTAAGCCAATCCTGTAAATTACAAAATATGAACCACTGATTTGAAAGTATCGAAAATAATCAAATCGCTGGCCTAAGAAATAGATATCGAATCGAATCGCCACTATGGCCCTGGTTTACACCCCTACCCCTCCACCTCCCTCCCTCCATCCCCTCTTGCCACTTTACTGTGGTGCATGTTTTTGTAAGTTACCCAGCGCCCTGGACACCCAACGAGACGCAGCAGTGGCACTCTTCATTAGTGGAAGCACATGTCATTGGGCTGATCAAGAGCAGAGTAATTAAACTCATTTTTAATGACTTGGAGGCACGGCTGGATTTAGTGGAGGCCTGTCAGCTCAGAGATAGTGCTCTGAACTCAGTGTGTGTGTGTGTGTGTGTGTGTGTGTCTGTCTGTCTGTCTGTGCCTGTGTGTGTGTGTGTGTGTGTGTGTGTGTGTGTGTGTGTCTGTGTGTGTGAGTGAGAGAGACAGAGTGTGTGTGTGTCTGTCTGTCTGTCTGTCTCTCTGTCTGTCTGTGCTTGTGTGTGTGTGTGTGTGTGTGTGTGTGTGTGTGTGTGTGTGTGTGTGTGTGTGTGTGTGTGTGTGTGTGTGTGTGTGTGTGTGTGTGTGTGTGTGTGTGTGTGTGTGTGTGTGTGTGTGTGTGTGTGTGTCTGTGCCTGTGCCTGTGTGTGTTTGTGTGTCAGTCTGGAAGGTGGGCTCTGCCAAGGGCAAGACAAACAGAAGGGGATCTATGCCACCACCTATCAGGCCAAAACAAAGAAATAAGAAACGACTACAAAAAGTGTGCGTGTGTGTGTATGTGTGTATGTGTGTATGTGTGTGTGTGTGTGTGTGTGTGTGTGTGTGTGTGTGTGTGTGTGTGTGTGTGTGTGTGTGTGTGTGTGTGTGTGTGTGTGTGTGTGTGTGTGTGTGTGTGTGTAAAGAAGAAAGCTTGCTGTACTGGACAGCCTGACAAGACCTGATCTCTGCCACAACACACACAGAGTGGAACAAAGAACAAACAAACATCAATAAAAGATAAACAATAAAAACAAAAAATAACTTATCTGTGGAGCCTAGGTAGGAACATTTTCTAGCCAATGAATGTCTATGAATGTCCTTTTTTATCAAAGCCCAGTGCCGGACTGGACTGACAAAAAACATAGAGGACCTCCTCCTCAAATGTCCCTGACACTTAGACACAGCCACAGGCAAGCTTCCAGGCAAATTTGCCGTATTGACAAACACAAGGGAGACAAAAGCCAAGTCATAATTTCTACTACTGGAAACGCTGAAGAGAGAGAGAGAGAGAGAGAGAGAGAGAGAGAGAGAGAGAGAGAGAGAGAGAGAGAGAGAGAGAGAGAGAGAGAGAGAGAGAGGGGAGGGAGGGAGGGGGGCTTTGGCTGATGCCAGCCAGCCTAATGTGAGCAAAATATTTCAGATCATCAACAACAATATCCGAGCGCAGGGCCATGAAAACAGATAGATATGGCTGTGAATCAAAGAGAGAGGGGGAGGGAGAGACAGGGAGAGAGTGAGATGGAGATGGATAAAAATGGAAAGAGAGAGAGAGAGAGAGAGAGAGAGAGAGAGAGAGAGAGAGAGAGCTGAGAGAGAGAGAGCAAGTGAAAGAGATTTAACAGTCATTTATTGTATCATTGTCACTAGTGGAGCACAGCGGTATGAAAAAAGAGAGACAGAGAGGGATGCGAATCAAAGAGAGGAGAAGAACAAAATGAAGGGAGAGAGAGAGAGACTGAGAGAGAGAGAGAGAGAGAGAGAGGGAGAGAGGGGGAGAGAGAGAGAGAGAGGGAGGGAGAAAGAGACAGGGAGAGAGACAGAGACAGAGATAGAGAGAGAGAGAGAGAGAGAGAGAGAGAGAGAGAGAGAGAGGGAGAGAGAAAGAGACAGGGAGAGAGAAACAGAGAGAGAGAGAGAGGGAGAGAGAGAGGGAGAGAGAAAGAGACAGGGAGAGAGAGAGAGAGAGAGAGAGAGAGAGAGAGAGAGAGAGAGAGAGAGAAGGAGAGAGAGAAAGAGCGAGACAGAGAGACAGAGACAGAGGGAGATGGAGAGAGAAAAATGAAGACATGCCAAACTCTTTTGCAGCATGACAATGAAAGAAGAAGAAAGCAACTTGATGAGTCGCATCGAGCAGGCAGGCAGGCAGGCAGGCAGGCAGGCAGGCAGGCAGGCAGGCAGGCAGGCAGGCAGATCAGGCAGGCAGGCAGGCAGGCAGGCAGGGCAGGCAGGCAGACAGGCAGGCAGGCAGGCAGACAGGCAGGGAGGCAGGCAGGCAGGCAAGCAGGCAGGCAAGTGAGCAAGTGGAGCATTACAACGATATGGTGATTAGCGCCAGAGTCGGCTGCCACCAGACCAGACAGCAGCGCGCTGCTACTCCGAGCACGTCAGCCGAGCCCTTTGTCTGCCTAAACTCCACCACAGATCACACAGTGGCAACAAGCAGCAAGGCTCCCTCTGGGCGCCGCAGGACTGCAGGGCTGGACCAACCCCCCCCAACCCCAACCCCCCATCCTCCACACCCCTAATCCCCCCACCCCCCCCAACACCCCTGGGGCTGCGGCAGGCTGGTGGGGCTCACACGCACGCACACACACACACACACACACACATACACACACTCAAGCCATCTACCTCACACACATATACTAGCATGTATACACAAGCTTGCTCACTCACTCACTCACTCACTCACTCACTCACTCACTCACTCACTCACTCACTCACTCACTCACTCACTCACTCACTCACTCACTCACTCACTCACTCACTCACTCACTCACTCACTCACTCACTCACTCACTCACTCACTCACTCACAGACATAGATGTTCGGTCACGGTACGCACAGACGCACGCACGCAAGAATCAGACACATACACAGAGAACCATCCCCAGTACAAAAACACAAAAACAACACAGAGAATCATCCCCAACACACAACACAGCTGACACCTCAGCACCTTGCTGCATATTTGATGTGCTTCAGTGTGCATGGCATGGGTTCGTAATGATAACACAGCGGAGTCCTGCATGGGTCAGATTTTCACAAACCGCACCCACCCGAACCCGTCACACTACATGCCAAACCCGAACCGCTACCCGGCAGAATTCAAATTCACATTCAATTTCACAAATTTCACATTCTTTATCTTTACTATTTTTATTTTTATTTTCCCCTCCCTGACTATTCCTGTGTTATTTGTGTCTTGAAATGTCCATGTGGGCATTCGTTTATTTGTGTATTTATGTAAGCTACTAGATACCTGAATTTCCCCCTGGGAATTAATAAAGTTACTCTACTCTACTCTACTCTAAATGTGAAATCCAGACCCGGACCGACCCGGCACCCGACGCAATGCAACATTTTTCACCCGTTTCATGAAAATTCGCGGCGGGTACCCGACCCTGTGCAGGGCTCTGTAACACAGTGCAGCACAGCACAGTGCTGTGAGGTCTGGATGGGGCAGGGAGGTGATGAGGAGAGATGAGGAAGAGGAAGAGGATGAAGCTCATAGGTGTGTCATTCATCAAAGCTCACCCTCACCGTCACCTGAGTTGTACATTATGACACACACACACAGGCACGCACGCACGCACGCACGCACGCACGCACACACACACACAAGCACGCATGCACTCACGCAGGGCCGCTGACAGCTTTTGCTGGGCCAAGGACAAAGTCATCTGATAGGGCCCCCTACCCAATATAGACCTATATAATATAATGGTGGCCCAATTCTGGGCCCTCTGTTTCTCTGAGCCTGGGACAACATACCCGTTTGCCCCCCCCCTGTCGGAGGGCCTGCACGCACGCACGCAAACACACACCCACACACACACACACCCAGGCACTCAACGCAACCACTCATGCGCCAACCCATGCACACACATAAAAAATCTCGGCAAACAAAGTTATGCCACTTCGCAAAGTAGGAACCTTTTCCAGCCGCTGAAAAAAAGTAGAAATCACCAAACAAATATCACCTCTATATTTTATGAGCTTGTAGGTGCTGGTGGCTAGAGCAATTTCCCTGACACACACAGACACAGACACACAGACACACAGACACACAGACACACAGACACACAGACACACACACACACACACACACACACACACACAGACACACACACACACACACACACACACTAGGGCTGTTCGATTATGAGAAAAATCAATATCACAATTATTTCAGTCAAATTGATATCACGATTTTTTCAGACAATATTTCTTTTAAAGACAAATAATTGTGCTAAAGGATTCACGTTCTTTCCTCCCTTCAACAGTGTGAGTGGAGGGCCACGTAGAGAAACACACAGTGGTGTTCTGCATGAGTTTTGGGTAGCAAGTCTGCTCTGAGCTCGCAATGGCTCAAGTGGAGGGGAATGTATTGTGCTTAGCATAACTTATCTTTTGGCAGTAAAGACAAATGGCAAAAATATTGTTTCAAATCGAATTCAAATTTGATATTGTTTGACAACAATATTGATATCACGACATAAATTTGATATATTGCACAGCCCTAACACACACACACACACACACACACACACACACACACACACACACACACACACACACACACACACACACACACACACACACACACACACACACACACACACACACACACACACACACACACACACACACACACACGCTTACTTTCCAATTTCTCCACTCTGAACTCCTCCGGTCCGACCCTCTGCCACCTTTTCTAGCTTGTTGCCACAGAAATGGCCTCGCCACACTCAATCTGGCTTCTGAAGGCCGCAGGCGAGCGAGCGCGTGAAATAATGTCTTTCATTTAGGCAAAGGAGCGGAGACAGCGGGAGAGGCAATCAGTGGGCTGCTGCTCAGGCCGCAGACATGAGCAAGGCAAGTGGAAAACACTGGGTGGATGAGTGGAAAGAAAAAAAGACTAACAGAAGGAGAGAGACAGACAAACGCAAGAGAAAGATGAAGAAAGACAAGAGATAAGGAGAGAGAGGGAGGGAGAGAGAGAGAGAGAGAGAGAGAGAGAGAGAGAGAGAGACAGAGACAGAGACAGAGAGAGAGACATAGAGACAGACAGAGAGAGAGTAAAAGAAAACAAAAAGACAAAGAACTACTACATACAGAGACAAGGACAGAGAGAGAGAGGCAGAGGGGGGTTGTGAGTAAGAGAAAGGGAGGGTGGATGAGAGGGGTTGCAAGAGAGAAAGAAACATTACTCCAAGGACCAGTGGTTCTCAAACAGTACTCCAAGGACCAGTGGTTCTCAAACAGTACTCCAAGGACCAGTGGTTCTCAAACATTACTCCAAGGACCAGTGGTTCTCAAACCTTTTTGAACAAAATGCTCCCTGGACCTCATTACAAGCCCCCCAATGCCCCCTTGACCTCATCATAAGCTTAGTATTAAAAAATAAAATGGACTAATGCCCCCCCCCCCCCCCCCCCCCAATGGCAACTAAGCACCGCCCCCTCTCAGCTGTATCCTCAGCTATCCTCAGCTAGTGGGGGTGGAAAGAAAGATAGAAGAGGGAGCGGTAGTAGTACTTAGGAGGTAAACACTCACGAAACAATTAGAGAGGTAGGTGAAGTGGGAATCATGCTGTGAAATAAATATCACAAAAGGACAAATGGCGAATGATGCACTACGAACAATTTCTAGAACAATTTCATGATTATAACTTCGCCTTGATCAACCATCTTAGGGACATTTGCTTTAGAGACATTTGCACAAATCCACTTTTCAGTGCCGCGCGCTATACATCCATTTTTTGAAAGTGTACTCCTCCTATTCCCGGCTTTCATAATAATAACAACAAGATGGTGCAGCTTTTAAGGATTTGCTCCCTACATTGTAGAGGAAAGTACAGACTGAACACGGTGCTCTTTTCTCTTCTCTATTTTGAAGATATTAATGGCACAGCCATAAGTGATATACGGTGCAGAGCGCTCCATATGCAGTGGACCCCAAGGACTCCGGTATTGTGAAGAACTTTATTTCAAAGTGCTCAGCTGGAGGTGCAGGGCAGAGGCAAGGCAAAGGAGAGAGAGATGGCAGAGGCAATCATTATGATGGTGAAAATAATCAGAAGAAAATAAAACAAGTCCAACAGGCGGACAATAGATGCGTCCCTCTATGCTTGTGGTTCTCAACCTTTTTTGACCAAATATCCCCCAGGCCTCCTCATAACCTGTCAAGGCAATTTATCAGGAAGCCTACCATGTAGGCCTATAAGCCTGGATTTGAAAAAGTAGGCCTATCATGGGATTTCAAATAGATCAAGTAGGCCTAGCCTAAAATCCAAATTTCCAGACATTAGTAGTCTATTCAAAACAAACTTTTTGTCCCTCACCAGTCAAAATGAACAGTAGTCTAAATGTTAATCTTACTACCCAAACACACACTTATTAATGAAAATGAAAATGCCTATTAAGTTGGTATTTTCTACTAGCCGAACTGAAATTTCAACTGCATTTGCCCAGTTAGCTAGTGTTAAATTTAGAGCCCAGTTAATATGAACCATGGTAGTAGCTCTATCAAGCCACGTGCAGGAAAGAATCTAAACATCGACAAATAGGCTAATAAACAGGCCTAAATAAAATCGAAGGGGTGAATCATGTCGTTATTGTTCAATGGGAGATTTTTTTAACGCCAAGGCACAAAGCAGTGTCATCCAAAACGTGATAAAACCAGGGGTCTTCAGTAGGCGACGTAGCTCTATTCAAATTCTGTCAGGCATAGGACATCACCCTATATTTCGCAAGATCGCACTACCGGGGCTAGCTACGCTTCTTACCCGCCTTTCAAGCTTCGCTGCCCGGTCAGCCCGCGGCAGACAGACTCGGCAGAACAGGCCAGATAGCAAACAGGAAACGATCATTTGCACACATACCCTCTCTGAATCACTCAATCGCTAGCATAGTGTCTACAAGTTGTAAGTAGTGTTTACTATATTGTTATAGAAGTACTGTACAAGAAGTAGCCTAGTGCAATGTAAGCCTGTGGCTGCCTGGTTGTGGTAAAAGGCTAACGAATGCTAACTCTAGCTTACCCGGCTGGCTAAAGACATCGAGTGATCAAATGACAAAGTGGGGAAACCTATTTGTGTCAAATAAGTTTGTAGTGCATTTTTACACCAATCCATGATAGTGGTGGTATTTATAAGCATGTATGCTCTTTAAATGAAGCAAAAACTTTGATGTTGGAAATCACAGAAATCGCCGCCATGTTTCTCTGAAAATGTTGGCCAAAGCTGAACTGCAACTGAACTCTCTGTGCCGCCCTGTGGACACAGAGGGAATCACAATTCAGAAACGTATCACGGGCGGACGGACGGACGGACCGACGGATGGACAAAGCCTCTTATAGAGATGCGTGGGACGCATCTAAAAAAGGTGTGGAGAGGAAAAACGGTGACTACATATACGTACATGGGTTCTACATTTTTGTTTTCTCGTGGCTGTGCGACTCTAGCTGCGCACAACCTCTGATTGTTGGAAACTGCTGTCAGTGGTTGTGTCTTGCCCCTCCTCACAACACCATGTTTATAAACAGGGCGAATCCATGTATAGGCAAACAAGCTTGATTTGTGTCTATGCGAGAGAGAGAGAGAGAGAGAGAGAGAGAGAGAGAAAGAGAGAGAGAGAGACCTTCTCATTGGCAGATTCATGCTGAAGCCTTGTACTTATTACTGCCCTTTAAAGAGAGGAGTGAACCGCAGCATTCATCAACACACTGCCACTGAAAAAGACAGCTCTAATAGTAACACACGCTCGCACGCACACACACACGCACGCAGGCATGGACGTTCACATACACGCACGCACTCATGGACGTTCACATACACGCACGCACTCATGGACGTTCACATACACGCACACACGCATGGAAGTTCACATACACACACGCACTCATGGACGTTCACATACACGCACACACGCATGGACGTTCACATACACACACGCACTCATGGACGTTCACATACACGCACGCACTCATAGACGTTCACATACACGCACGGACGTTCACATACACACACGCACATAGAAACACACACACACACACACACACAGATGCACACACACACGTACGCATTCATCAACACACTGCCACTGAAAAAGACAGCTCTAACAGTAACACACGCTCGCACGCACACACGCACGCACTCATGGACGTTCACATACATGCACGCACTCATGGACGTTCACATACACGCACGCAGGCATGGACGTTCACATACACGCACGCACTCATGGACGTTCACATACACGCACGCATAGACGTTCACATACACGCACGCACTCATGGACGTTCACATACACACACGCACTCATGGACATTCACATACACACACGCACTCATGGACGTTCACATACACACACGCACGCATGGACTTTCACATACATGAAAAAGACAGCTCTAACAGAAACACACGCTCGCACGCACGCACGCAGGCATGGACGTTCACATACACGCACGCACTCATGGACGTTCACATACACGCACGGACGTTCACATACACACACGCACATAGAAACACACACACACACGCATGCGCACACTCACACACACATACACACACACACACACACGCATGCACACTCACACTCACACACACACTCACACACACACACACACACACACACACACACACACACACACACACACACACACACACACACACACACACACACACACACACACACACACACGTGCACACTCACACACGTTCACACACGTTCACTCATTAGAGTTGTTTTTTCTTCCACACATAGTATCAGATTTTTGCTTTTTTTGTTAAATAAGGTGTACTGACAGAGCATTTTTTTTACCGTATGTCCTTTTAATCTTCAGAGCATTTTAAGGATCATGTTTGAAGCAGTGCCTTTTCTGCCATCACCCAGAGAGTTGAGAACACTTTATTACAGCTACTGTAGCGTATGTTTTAGAGTTGCTGTGTTCCAGAAGGATGAGTAAAAAGAGTGAGATTCACTTGGACACTCACGCTCAAACACTCACACACACACAGACAGGTGCGCGCGCACATCCGCACACACGCACGCACTGTACACACACACACACACACACACACACACACACACACACACACACACACACACACACACACACACACACACACACACACACACACACACACACACACACACACACACACACACACACACTCGTACTGATAAGTTGTGGCCAAAAATCTGCTTTCTAAATTAATCAAATTAATCAAATCAAAACTAATTCAGGCAGAATTACTTAATAAATCATGCAATGAAATAAATATCACGAAAGGGATGAATGCAAATGATAAAACACTGTGAGATTTCAACTCATTACTGTCAATTTCATTATTTCATTACTGTATTAATCAGTTCCGCGACTTTATCAGCATATCATAATAGGCATTATTCAGCTAAAAAAACACAACGTTTATGGAAACAGCAGTCCATAGCAACCAATGATTCTTTACCTCAAGTTACCCCAGAGTTATGAAGTAAACACCGCACTTGGCACAGACACAGAACAAATGTCACACCCACACACTGACACAGACACACAAACCAAAATGTGTTGATAAATCTCCCACACACTCGTACAGTTAACGTGCTGTTAAGTCCCCCTGTGGAGTCGGGGTTAACGAGACAGACTGCACTCCTGACTTACCTGAGCACCGCAGGAACTCTCTCCAGCTGAAGTCTGTCGCGGCCCGGGTCTCAATGCCTACAAACATGAAACAGCCAAATGTTAGAGATGATGATGGTAAAGAGGGAGGAAGAGAGAGAGAGAGAGAGAGAGAGAGAGAGAGAGAGAGAGAGAGAGAGAGAGAGAGAGCGAGAGAGAGAGAGAGAGGGTGAAGAGGTAGATTCAAAGAGAGAGTGAGAATGAATGTAAGGCAGAGATTCACAGAGAGAGATGGAGTAAGAGAGTGTGGGTGAGGGAGAGAGTGATAGAGATACAGAAATAGATATATATAGAGAGATGGCCAGGTAAAGACAGACAAAGAGAGAGAGAGAGAGAGAGAGAGAGAGAGAGAGAGAGAGAGAGAGTCTAAAGAGAGGAGACTGTGCCCTCTGTGTAATTGAGGTGTTGACCATATCGCCACCTGTTGAGTGTCGGCATGGCGTATGATCTCCTCTCCCCTCCTGCAGAACATGACCTAGCCAAGGTCACAGGCAACCGGGCGGGCGGCTCGGCAATTAGCATTCGTCCGCGTTCCTCACTTCCTGAAAAGGTCATGCCACGCGTCATCTGTCTTTCACGCGGAGAACACCGCTGAGTGCCATCACCTTGGTGATATGCTTTACATCTCCCTCACATTCTCCCTCTCCCCATCAGTCTCTCTCTCTCTCTCTCTCTCTGTGTCAAACCATCCTTCACTTTCACACTCTCCCACTCCTATACATACCCCCCCTCTCTCTCATTCTCTCTCTGTCAGTCTCTTTCTCTCCAATCATCCCTCGATTTCTCAAACCTCCCATGTCTATATCTGTCTCCTGTCACTCCTCTCTCTCTCTCTCTCTCTCTCTCTCTCTCTCTCTCTCTCTCTCTCTCTCTCTCTCTCTCTCTCTCTCTCTCTCTCTCTCTCTCTCTCTCTCTCTCATCCAGGGCCGCTACTAAGGTTTTGGAGGCCCGAAGCATAACTGGTCAGGAGGCCCCCACTCATAATTAAATAACAATAAAACAAAAAACTAATAATAACACTACTACTACTACTACTACTACTACTACTACTACTACTACTACTACTACTAACACTAATAATAATAATCATCTACGAACTAATAAATATATGTTTTCTTTTGTAATGTAATTCAATATTTTTTTTTCTTCTCAGTTTAAGAGGCCCCAATTTTGGGGGCAAAGTGGTTGGTGCCTCAAGCCCTGGTTGGTGCCCTACGCACTCTGCAATAATCTGCTTATGTCTAGCGGCGGCCGTGCTCTCATCTTCCATCTTTAATCTATCTATCCAACTTCATCAGTTTCAGCCCCACAATTAACCTTCATCACTAGGTGGCTCCATCCCGCTGCACAGCAACTGACCCGGGATCAGTCTGACAGCACTGCTGGGTAATTAAAGCTGCTAAACAGATGACCTTTGATACCAGAATAAAAGACACGATGATTTAAGGATAACAGACAAGGCTGTGAGCGATAGGCGGGGACTGAGGCCTTGGTAATGGAAATCACAGAACACTGATTGCTTCCTTTCGATATGAATGTTTTTAGATGCTGGGACTTTCGATGACCAAACGACACTGCCTTCAGACCGATAAAACCCATAGGGCTGAAAACTATTACACCATATACGTGTATGTAATGACAGCATATAAACTAGACAATACAAATGCAAGAGAACACATTATTATAGCATTATATTATTTTATTATAATAACTTTATAATACATAGTGAAACTGTAATATGAACTGCAATTCTGAAAGTTTTTAAAAAATAGCACGAGCCGGAAAAACCCTAACAGACTCAGTCTAACGAGCAAGTGTCCTCACTGACAAATCAATGCGTCTGGTTGGGGTTTGCAGCCTTAACTTTGCCCAGAGTGACAGTGGACTCAGGCTGATTAGCAGCCGTCACTCCAGAGAGCACTAATTGGCCGTTCCCACTTCCCACTACTCCGCTGTAGCTAAGGGAAGTCGAGCAGACAGGTGCCATGTCACAGCTCTACAGCCCCCTGTCCCTCTTCAGTGGGTTTCAAAGTGGGGGGCCGGGGACCCCTGGGGTGCCACAAGGGGGTGGTAATTGTGCAATACTTATATAAATACAAAGTAATTCAATCCAATATTACTTTAATAATTTCAATTAACCTAATAACTAACATGAACCAAATCATCCAAAAATAAGATAAACAATACTATCAATTTTTTTTAATAATAATCTATTACATCTCTGAACATTGCTACAATTATCATTATTGTTTTATATAATGAGACACATCTAGATAATGTCTAGATAACATCTAGATAATGATTGTGAAAGGGGATGCGTCGGAGAAAAAAAAAAGTGTGGCATGAGTCGACCCATGTAAGGGCTTCAGCACACCGGCTCCGACGAAGTGCTGAGCACTGCTCAGCTAAAATTCGATTCCATTGTTTTCAATAGAACCACGCACACTGGCGCCGATGTCTGTGGACATTGTCCGATGCCGGATAGCAGAGACGAGTTCTATTTTGTCTGCGCCGCCCATTGACTATCAATGCAATGTTCGTATGAAATTTGGTTTGGGGGTCGAATTATGTCGGAAGCAAAAGTGCGTCGCACTTTGTCGGAGCCGGTGTACGGAAGCCCTAAGGGGGGCCTTGGCTGGAATATACCGGGGGGCCTTGTCATGGTAAAGTTTGGGAACCCCTGATCTATCTTCACTGGCCCCTTACTTGGCAGGAGAGACTGAATGTAGCACTTGACACAGACACCCTCAAAACGGAAATCTCTCATTAAGCGCAGTCACATGCAAGGAAAAAAACCCTGAAAAACTGAAACTTATTTAAACTGAATGGTCTGCAGTACTTGGTTTGTGCACGAGTCATGAAGCTCTTTGTTCATTTCAAAAGGTGGCCCAAGTGGCCGTATTGCAAGAATATTCTGGTAGCACAACAGAAGTTGCTATAAACTGACAATATTGACAATTTGATAATGTACCAGGACTCCCTGGCAGAAGAGACTCTAGTCTCAATGGGACAATCCTGGCTAAATAAAGGATAAATAAATAAAATATCCCATTTGAAAACAGAATGTTCTATGCATGAAATTGCGCTGACTGACACCCTCAAGACAGAACACTCTCATTGTCTTCCTCTCAATACTAGTTTTCTCTTTCTCACTGAGTGTTTTTGTTCCCCAGCATAATATGTCAGACACTTACGGTGGATTATTTCCAGCCAGCATGGCGCCGCCTAGTGCTTCCACTACACAATTTATTTATTTCAGTCCAGTAACGGCAAGTGAAAGTGGCTGATACATCAGACTACATTACTTCCATGTCGTGCTTGTGCTCCCTCTCTCTCTCTCTATCTGTCTTTATCTCTCTCTCCCTCTCTCTCTTACACAAAAACAAACACGGACACAAGGTGACAGCCTGTGCTCTCTCTCGCCCTCTCTCTCTCTCTCTCGCGCTCTCTCGCACTCTCTCTCTCTCTCTCTCTCTCTACCACACACACACACACACACACACACACACACACACACACACACACACACACACACACACACACACACACACACACACACACACACACACACACACACACACACACACACACACAAACACACACACAAGGTGTTAGCCTTCCTGGCACTGTATGCCTGAGCTGGCACATTGGCCTGTGTGATGTGGAGAGAGCAGATGGGCCTGTTTGGAGTTTAATATGCTCCCCATCAAGAGACAAGGACCTGGCACAGAGGACACCAGGGGAGAGAAGGAGAGAGAGAGAGAGAGAGAGAGAGAGAGAGAGAGAGAGAGAGAGAGAGAGAGAGAGAGAGAGAGAGAGAGAGAGAGAGGGGGGGGGGGCAGAGGCATTTGGAATGGGAGAGAGAGAGAGAGAGAGGGAGAGAGAGAGGGGGGGGGAGGAGAGAGAGGGGGGGCAGAGGCATTTGGAATGGGAGAGAGAGAAAAAAAGAGAGAGGGAGAGAGAGAGAGGGGGGGGGGCAGAGGCATTTGGAATGAGAGAGAGAGAGAGAGAGAGGTGGGGACAGAGAAAAGGAATGTGATACAGTAAGACAGGGAGAAAGAGATAGAAAGGAAAGGAAAGACAAATAGGGAAGAGGGAGGGATAAGAGTTAGAGTGAGAGAAAGTGTGTGTGTGTGTATTTGTGTGTACGAGAGAGAAATAGATGGACAGAACAAGAGATAGGGGATAGGTAGAGAGAGAGAGAGAGAGAGAGAGAGAGAGAGAGAGAGAGAGAGAGAGAGAGAGAGAGAGAGAGAGGGAATGGCCAACAACAACATCCCCTCCTCCCATGGCCCGAGCACAGGGGTCTGTGAGGAGGAGAAGGCCGGTAATTACGGAGGGACAGAGAACTCACCTTGCGGCTGGATGCGGATCTTACTGCTCTCAGACATCTATAATGAGCAACAGGAAGGTAGAGAGAGAGAGATGGAGGAATAGAGAGAGCAGAAAAAGAAACATGTGAGAGCAAAGACAAAGAGAGATCATGAAAGTGAAAGAGTGGGAGAGAGAGAAAGAGAGAGATGGAGAGAGAGCAAGAGAGAAACAGAAACAGAGAAACCGAGAGAGAGGGAGAGGGAGAGGCAGAGGCAGATACAGGCATAGATGAATAGAAATGAGACGGACAAAAGCAGAGAAAAAGTATAGTGGGAGGATGAAGAGAGAGGCGAAAGAAAGAAGAGAAAAGAATAGTCAGCGGTTAATGATGTGCGGCGCTGCAGCAGGAGCCTAAACGCCCTGTAGTGTTTTATGGAGCATGAGGTCGTAATAGGATCAGAAAGCCTTATCACAGGACAAATTACAACTGTGCTCACACAAGACATCCAACACTTTTATAACTCTGGAGAAAAAATAGGAATTATTTTATTGTATTATTTTTTTTAAATATATTTTTAGGGGCTTTTTATGCCTTTATTTTGATAGGACAGTCTGAGATGGTGACAGGAAACAAGTGGAACAGAGAGATGGGGTAGGATGACCAACGGCCGAACTCGAATCGGGGTCCCTGTGGGCAGGAATTATTTTTTTACATATTTCTTCTCTTGGCTCACCTAACGCATAAAAATAAATAAATAAGGCAATGGTGAATATTTCTATAGATAAGGACCCCCGATCAATGAATATGGGGACGGTGAATAACATGCCTATTGTAAATAAGCTGTTCAAAGTCTAACGAAAAGACCTATGATCTCCCCAAGTCAATATTGGCAAAGAGCAAAGAAATGTTAAGAAAATGTGCAGAGGGAGATATAATACGAAAGGCAATATTACGGCAATCGTAAAAGCGGATCTGAGCGCGAATGGTGCTGGGA
>NC_085859.1:12412921-12435421 GCF_034702125.1 Engraulis encrasicolus
TTTTGTACATTTCTCGAATCTCTCTCACAATTTGCAAAACATAATATTCATTCTTAAAATAGCTTTAATAAATGGCAAAACACTGTGGATAACCTGCAAAACCGAGTCTCTTGCTCAAAACCCTTATTTGTCTTTCAAAATCAAGTTTTTTGTGTCAATGAACGTATCAGCGCCAGCAGAATGGTTAGTCATTGTGTCATAGTGTATGGACAAGCTAGTCAAATCAATGTCTCATGTTGTCAATTGAATAGTACACTCTTTCTGAAGTGAAAGCTTGTTTAGATTGGATGGTAAATGTTGTAAATTCGGCTTTATATTACATTGATCAGATAAGATTGAGATAGTTTCATGCATTCAGTGACAAAGCTTTTTGAATTATATTACAAAAGCAATTGATAATGTACGAAATCACTGAGAATTGTACACAGCCATGGCATGGTGGACGAGAGCATTTGCTATATGCCGAAAACAATGAGAAACTGATTTGACCATGTGCACAGGTAACACCAGAAAGTCACAATTGAACAAAGACTTTTGAGAATCATTATTCTGTTGTGAGAAATGTACAAATCCAATTGAGAAAAACTGTAAACACAATAAGACAGGCTTGTAAATGTGAATAAAAAGTTAGTGATCTGCATCACAATTAGCAGTGTCAAATTAGCACCCATCAACTGTCAATTCGGTTGACAGGTGGTCCCTGAACATTTTTTGGGGGGACAAAGTGGTCCTCTGTCTGAAAAAAGTTTGAGAAACGCCAGCCTAGAGAGAGAGAGAGAGAGAGAGAGAGAGAGAGAGAGAGAGAGAGAGAGAGAGAGAGAGAGAGAAAAGAGTGAAGCAAAGCAGCAGCACACCCAGCATGCCCAAGGCCACCACCATCATCACACAGCTAGTTAATTCAACACAGCCACGTTACTGCGGGAGATGTGCTCTGCTGATTCGACGGTAATGAACGGGCTGGGGGTTAGTATGCGGGTTCAGGGAGGACCTTCCTTCTTTGCGCTTCAAAATAATTTATCTGTTTTACACGTGCCGCTGGCTGGCGGGTGGGAAAAGGGGTGGATGTCGTATTATCATGTGAGAAGTGTGATGAAAGAAAGGACTACAGTACATTCTAAAGAAAAAAAAAATCTTCTGTTCATTTTTCTTTTCGCAGAAGCCGAAGGCTGAGTTGGGGGTCCAGCCCACTCCATTCTGCAAACGCTTTGTTCATGCCATACCCCTTAATGTCCTAAGGGACAGACACAGATACGCCTAGCGAGTGAGTTGAGTGGCTTTACACTACAATTGTGCCGTAAAAGAGGGGGAAAAATAACTATGTCAGGATTGTACACGAACTACTTCATTCATCTTACATCTGTGATGCCTTTGAACATTTGCATGTTACATGCTAACTGAAGGGAGCAAATCCTCACCAAGAGACTCTCCGCATCCGCCTTCATCTGCTGCGTGAAGGCCACCCCGAACCTGCAGAGTTAAAAGGCAGCACTTTACAAAGAGATCCGAACTCATTTCCATCCCAACAAAAATGTCGAGAGAGAGAGAGAGAGAGAGAGAGAGAGAGAGAGAGAGAGAGAGAGAGAGAGAGAAAGAGAAAGAGAAAGAGGGAGAGAGAGCCTCAAGTTTCAAGTTCAAGTTCTCTCCCACTGGTTTAATTTACACCACATTGTTCTTGGAGTAGGTCTCTGTTAAGTCACATTCAAGACAGGGGAAAATCAAATAAAACAGCATAAAAAAGACAATATGAAGATTGTGAACAGACAGAAAGTTCTTTCCGGTGCAAGGCCAAACACAAATCAAGGGGAGAAGGAGCAGATTTCACTGATGTTGAGAGTAAATAGATAGAAAGCCATATGTGACTTCCCCTTTTAACAAGTTTTGAAGGCAACAGCCTAATCTCTTTTCTTTGCAAGGGAGTGCTCTGGTGCCTTCTGTTGCATTTACAGTAGCTCCCTCTACTGTAAAGACAGACAAACATACATCTCACTTAATAGTGTAACAACTCAGCGACTGGAGCTTTTCATTATTAAGTAGAAATGCACTCGCAGAGTGCAGACCTCCACCGAGGAAGCTGCTTGATAGAACATTCTGTTGCTTTCTATGTTACACCCTAATTATTTTAAAGTCTTTCTCCCTGTCTGCCTTCTCCAGTTAGAAACTGGAAAGTCAAAATTCGCCCGATCCCGCAATGGTGAAGAATGTTTACAAATATTCCTAGGTCCGGATCGTGATCCGGATCCGCACCGAAATTGTACCACTTGCTCCTTTTGCCATTTTCAACAACTCCACAAAGTTTCATCAAAACCTGTTCATAACTTTTTTGAGTTCTCCTGCTGACAGACAAAATGACAGACAAACAGACAAACAGACAAACCAACGCAACCAAAAATATAACCTTGGCGGAGGTAATAATGTACATCAATAAATGGCCTATTAATGAACAGGGCCTCTGAGGACACATGGTGTCACATTAAAGACAGCCGGTCTCCTTCAGATGATGCTCTGAACACACAGTTTAACTGTTTATCTGTAACTAGAGTTATTGCATTTCTCATTTATTAATCTACATATGTAAATAAATGTAACCCCTTTTTACCGGAGCAGACCTCTCTTCTCTAAGAGCACGTGGGTGGCTATAACAGCAGAATAACTCTAATTTTTTGAAACCAGTGATTGTTAACGCAGACAGGAACACAATTGTTCTGACTATGCCTGAGCTCTCAGATACACCAGGCAACCACATACTCTGCACCATTTTTACCCCATAATGGATGTACTACTGTACAGAGGTGAAGAAAGTAAAAGTAAGACAAGAAATCCAGTTTCCTTCCAACACAGAGGTCATTTACTGGAGTAACCAGTAGACCTGCATTCTTATGGTCGGCTGAATGTGATGGTTGGATCAAATTTGTGGCTGGTTCTTGTTAGGTTTTCAGTGTTTTTCAGTAACAAGACAGTCTAGCTACTAGCATTCGGTACAATGGACTAACTGGTGGAGGAGCTATGCACTGTAAAATCACATGCTAATGTTGTACTTACACCATGAATTTACTTGCACTTACTTACTATTATTATTATTATTATATATTATTACTTTACGTTTTATTATACTTATTTACATTGACACCTCTGGTACTGTACCTTTCTTTAATGAAAAATGTCTCACAACGTAAGGGAATAATAGGTGGGTTATTAAATAACAGGCTGATACTGAACCTTACCTGTGACGTGGTACTGTAGCTGGCATGTTCAATGGCAGTGACTTTTGTTTGAGTATTGTAAGAACAGGAAGATCATTTGGAATTATAATTTGTTAAGATATTGTTGTGCTAAATATCTTCAGGTCGCTTAACTTGTGGAGTGTGAGAAACGGTTATGCAACTGAATCTTTTATCTATTCGTAGGCACGTGCACAGACACACACTGACACAGACAGGAGTGTGCATGCACTCACACACACACACACACACACACACACACACACACACACACACACACACACACACACACACACACACACACACACACACACACACACACACACACACACACACACACACACACACACACACACACACACACACACACACACTGGGAGATACAAAAAGAAAAGAAGCCTTCACACGCACCTCAAAAGGAAAAAAGAGACCGAATTGATGAGGATTGAAATAAGGGGGAAAAAAATCAAGAAGAAGAAAAAGACAGAAGAAAGAAAGGAGACATCGGGGGGCATGTGTCTGTCTTTTTACCTCTGCTGTTTTTTTTCCCTTTCAAATAATATAAAGAAGTCGGGGAAAAAAAATCCTCTCAGTGCTTGTAAGTGCGCAGGGCCAAGGACTCTCTGCTCTTTGTGGAGTAGCTGGTGGTGAGGTGTGTGTGTGTGTGTGTGTGCGTGTGGTGTGTGTGTGTGCGTGTGCGTGCGTGCGTGCGTGCATGCGTGCGTGCATGCGTGCATGCGTGCGTGCGTGCATGTGTGTGTGTGTGGTAGTGCGTGTGTGTGTGTGTGTGCGTGCATGTGCGTGTGCGTATGCGTGTGTGTGTGCGTGGATGTGTGTGTGGGAGTGGTAGTGGGTGTGGAGCAGGATGATCAAGAGTGTCTCGTCTCGTCTCTAGCGAGGGCTCCCCCAGCGGGGGGGCAGGGAGGCTCACAGGCTGCTCCCGTTTGATGTGCCAGGGCCCCCAAACTGAGTCGGTGGTGCTACCCATGGGCAATTGCCTCTGTTTTAAAAAGAGTAACCCAGATACACCGCTCACACGCCGCCACCTCGCTCTCTCCTTTTTTTCTTTCCCAGTGTGGTGGTGGGAATTAATCCACCTTCCAAGCCCGCTACCTCCATAAATACATGTACCAGGCCTCTGAGATGTGAGAGCCTACTTAACTTAGTTATCAATGGTACGCCTACTGAGGTCAGAGTGCTCTCCTTCTTTGTGCTTCAGGTTCTCTCTCTCTCTCTCTCTCTGATGTAAACGCTCACGCACACACAAGCGCACACACACACACACACACACACACACACACACACACACACACACACACACACACACACACACACACACACACACACACACACACACACACATATTTATACAGAGAGGAACACAATGCACTACGTGTATTCTTTCTCTCTCTCTGCATGCATGTGTGAGTGTGTGCCCGTGTGCGTGCGTGTGTGTCTGTGTGCATACATGCGTACGTGTGTGTGTGCATGTACACATGCATGAATGTGCGCAGTGTATGTGTGGTAGTACGTACAACACATGAAAAGGCATTTTGAATCTTCTCCATTCAGCTAGTGTAGTGTCGTGTGGTGTGGTGTGAGGGGCAAGACCGTAGCCAGGGTTTTGAATGTAGGGAGGTCCACGATGTGCGCGCGCATCCTTTTCCAATGGCACCACACACTCACTCATACACGAAAGCGATGTCAATACAAATGTAAATTGAAACGTCTATGCAAAAGCGGAGATTTAAAAAATATATATATTTTCCCTGAAAAGTTAGGGAGGTCCGGACCTCCCTGACCTCAACGCTGGCTACGGCCATGGTGTGAGGGGGTGGCTCAGCTCACCTGGCTCTCTTCAGCACCCGCTCCATCACTGCTCGCTTCTTCTCGTCTTTCACATCTTCATTGACATCCGTCCCCCCAAAGACAACGCCAAAGGGGACGTGGAGATCTGTTGGCGAGGACAGACTAAAAAGTCAATTGAAGGAGGCGGGAAGTGTATGAAAAAAAAAAGAAAATCTGTCTGTAGCCTTGTACTCTCTATCAGTCTGAAGTTGTACATTTTGAATGTTACTGAAAAGAAAAAATGAGACTCTCAGCAAAGTGCATGCAAGAGTAAAAACACACTTGTACAGTAGTTTAAGCTCCAATAAAAGAAGATGTACTCCATCAGGGCATACTTATTACATTACAGCATTAGCTGACACTTTTATACAAAGAGACTTACAGATATTTTAAAGGGGTATGCCACTATTTTGGGGCTTAATACAGTTAAAATCGTTGGCTGGGGTTTATAAAGGTGGTAAAGTGTCTTATTTTTCATGTTAAGCGTTGTCTTGCTTTAAGACAAGTTAAAAGAGGGAGTACAGGTATGTAGCTAAGCTAGTGAAAGTCAATGGATCACTGTAGCATGTAGCTGTAGCATTTTAACTGTATTAAGCCCTAAAATAGTGGCATACCCCTTTAAGTCATTGCAGAGTATTGATTAGTCCCTGGAGCAATGTGGGGTAAGACACCTTGTTCAAGGGTACCTGAGCCATGGAGTGAGGTATAGTGGGCAGTCATGGGTGAGCGGTTAGGGTGTCAGACTTGCATCCCAGAGGTTGCCGGTTCGACTCCCGACCCGCCAGGTTGGTGGGGGGAGTAATCAACCAGTGCTCTCCCCCATCCTCCTCCATGACTGAGGTACCCTGAGCATGGTACCGTCCCACCGCACTGCTCCCCATGGGGCGCCACTGAGGGCTGCCCCCTTGCACGGGTGAGGCATAAATGCAATTTTGTTGTGTGCAGTGTTCACAGTGGAGTGCTGTGTCACAATGACAATGGGAGTTGGAGTTTCCCAATGGGCTTTCACTTTTTTCACGTATAGGGAGGGATTTGAACCTGCAGCCCTCTGATCTAAAGCCCATCTCCTTAACCACTAGGCCAGTGTTTCTCAACCTTTTTTTTTTGGCGAGGCACCCTTTCAATTACTGAACATTTTCAAGGCACCCTTAAGTAACTAGCTAGTAACTAACTAGCTAGCTAGTAACATGGCATCGCATCGGATACCACAAAAGCTTAGAAAAGCAACACATTTGGAGACGTCACACAACCTACGTTCGAAGATGCAGCTTACTGGGGCAACCAAAATATACTTTATTGTGCATAAATGGCATATGAAACTTTATTCATTTAGACAAATATGTGTTAAACTACATAATTTATTCATCTGCCACGTTTCTGCGGCACCCCTGAGGGGGACCTGCGGCACCTCGGTTAAGAAACACTGCACTAGGCCACGGCTACAGGCTTGCTTAGCACCTTCCTGGTACACCAGGGCATACAGTATATAGCTTATACTCCAATCAAAACTCAGACACACCCAGTCTCACTCAATCCCACTGTTAGATAGCTTTAGATAGCTTATACTTTGATCAAACTTAAGTCCCACTGTTAGATATCTTACACTCAGATCGTAAGTTACATAGCTTGAGCTCCTATCAAAGAAGATGTACCAGGGCATAATACAATGTTTGACTGCTCTTAAAGGACCACTTCATCCAATTTCAATATGCTGTTGTATTGCTCACGCTACCCTTGACTTGTCAGTACTACCCGGTGATGCTGCATTTTTTGGCTCAGCCCTTTCCGAGATATGTTTATACTTTAAAGGATTTCTTAACATCAGCCTACTCCAAATATTTTCCCAAAAGGTATCTCTGTTTGTTAGTTGTCTGCTGGTGTTGCATAACCTTTTGGATGTTTTTGGGAATAAATCAATATGTTCTTTTTAAAAGGATCCCCGGCTATGAAGAATATGGGCTGATAGACCACACTTATTATTTTTGACGAAAATATTTTGTTTTAAAAAAATCATAAAATACTGCCATGCCCTTAAAAACTACATTTTTCGGTGACCAACGGATGTTTTCGCCGCGCAGTGCATTCTGGGGGCGATGACGTAGCGTAGTTGCAGGAGTCTGAAAACTTCGATAGCACACTGTTCTCTTGATTAGCAACTGACGCCGGTTTGGTAGTAAAATGCCACATTGTGCTACTTTCGGATGTAATTTCCAATCGAAAGGCAATAAGGGGAGTGGTGTCACTATATTTATATTTCCAAAGGACAAGAGGGGGAGAAAAGGTGGGAGGATGCCATGGACGGAGTACAGCTAGCTAGCTATAGCTTCCTAAAAGTGGCGCTGAGCCCAGCATTTTCTCCTCAATGGATTTAGTCGACTTCCACTGATGGAAGACCTCACCGGGAGCGATTGGCTATTAGCCTAAGCTAAAACCAGAGGCTTGCCCGACGATCACCCCCCATACGGAGTCTAAAAAGTAATAGCTACAGGGAAGCGAGTGAAATGTGCGTTAAAAACGTGACAGATAAGATGCTGTGTGCTCTCCTGAGAAGACAACTATGCTACGGTAACATCAGGCAAATCAGACTCGTCGCCACTCATCACAGAGGAAGACCACCTTACTCCACACCACAGTAAGTGTTGTTAACACTACTTCTATGTGTTGTCAATCCCAAAAATGTATTTGCGGCTACTTGGACGGTTTTACTTAGTTCAAATGCCGCGGTGCAGTGGCCAGCTGATGTGAGAAAAAATTTAACCTATCTCGAAATATCACTAGCATATGTGGCAACGTGCACCGAGTTGGCTACTGAGACTAATGTAGTGGTACGACATGGTTTGAGTCTGAGATCTGTTGTCTATTCACAGTCAGTGTCTACTTTTGGTATTGACTAGTGATTAAAAAAATAGTTTTAGAGATGTATATAGTAGCCTACCTTCTGGGTAGGCTACTGGAAATCTTGGTTTTATATCTGAATCTAACACAGTACATCCATTTGTGCAGGTTTGAAGGAGGGCTTGCACCAACTTCAAAAAACCCAAATTGATGCCTGTCCCGTTATTGTCGGCCATTTCAGGTGAAACATAACCTACATTCTTTATTTTAAAACTGTTTACCTGGCACCGATGGTGTGTGCGTTTGTGTGTGTCTTTCTCACTCCCTCCTCCATCTTTCTGTCGTTTGTTTCTTTTCAGTGATGATGAATCTGAACGTCAGTCTTGAACAGAAACTAGAGCTCTGATGGTGAGTATCAGTTCTCATGTGCTATTGTGCGACCACAATGTGTGTTATTTACTATATTTATGGAAGACAAGTATTGCCAATTTCAATATGCAGTTTTTTCTCATGCTACCCTTAACTTGTAAATACATTAACAACATGTAGGCCTACTTTTGTGTGGCCCTTTCTGAGATGATATTCTATTGGGCTTTTTCAAATATCTAAACCAACACAAAATGCCATGTCCTTATTAGAATGCCCAGGATCTTAGAAAAAGGCTGAATGAACACATACTGCATCATTAGGTACTGACAAGTGCAGGGTATCATGATCAGTACAGTTGCATGTTGAAATTGTGCCTTGATTTCATACTTTTGCCATCTTTGAATTCAGTAAGTGCACTGAGTAAAGAGACAAAGGTCTTGGGCAAAGGTCAGTAGGTTCCTAGTTTAAGGTTACGTTGGTTGTGTATGTTGACTCAAAGCCTTCTTTAGCTGATTTGTTAGATCTTACTTGACTTACATACCGGTATGTCTTTTTGTTGACTGGAAGTTGATTACATCAATTAGAACCAAAATGAAGAATATTTGGACAGCTGTGTGTCTACCAAAGTACCTCAAACCTAAATCGTATCCAATCTATACTGTGATGCACAATATTTTTCAACCGGTTCCATTTTTCTCAATTAAGATTTCATGTTATGTGAGACAGTTGCTTATATTTCACATGTGCAACTTTGCACGCCATCATCTACAATAACACTTATTGTTGACCATATAAAGTAATAGCACTATGTGCATACATCTGGAAATGTGCTCTCTTTCTACAGGATCGGGGTTCCAAGCAGCTGCTGATAGACCATGATGGCTGCACCTCATGACCACCTACATCCTGAAGACAATAAATATGCTTATTGGGCTGTAGTGACAAACATGTACATTTATTTAGAGGGACACTGTGTGAGATTTTTAGTAGTTTATTTCCAGAATTCATGCTGCCCATTCACTAATGTTACCTTTTTCATGAATACTTACCACCAGCATCAAATTAAGTATTCATTATGACTGGAAAAATTGCACTTTTCAAACATGAAAAGGGGGATCTTCTCCATTGTCCGCCATTTTGAATTTCCAAAAATGACTGTACTTGGACCATACTCGAAAATATTTGTTAAATACTTAAATATTCATGTTAAAATCAAATTTGGCAATAGGCAGCCCAATTTCAGGAAGCAGCATAGTTGCAGTACCTTTTTTTGACCATTTCCTGCACAGTGTCCCTTTAATGTTACTTTTCAAGTCAAGTCAAGTCAAGTAGGTTTTATTGTCAATTTCTTTACATGCACTGGTCATACAAAGAATTTGAAATTACATTTCTTGCTTTCCCATTAGACATAGACTAATCTAGGTAAGGACATAGACAGTATAGACATAGACAGTACTTATACATGGACTTAAGACAGTATGGACATAGACAGTGCTCATACAGACATTTAAAGTGCAAGACTGGACAACAGAAGACTTGTAGAGGACATACATTAAGAGGTATCTGTTGTGCTTTTGTGCTTTTCCTAAAAAAAGTCCTTTATAGCGTTCTGACATGGTAATAGTAGCATTTTGAAGAAAATAAATATTAAAAAAGGTCTGTCAAGTACACCAGCAGCAGTGTGTGTGTGTGTGTGTGTGTGTGTGTGTGTATGTGTGTGTATGTGTTTAGTGCAGGTAGAAGGTGCGGTGTGCGTCTTGTGTGTGTGTTCGTGTGTCTGTGTGTGTGTGTGTGTGTGTGTGTGGGTGTGTGTGTGTGTGTGTGTGTGTGTCAGTGTGTGTATGTTTGGGTTTAGTGCAGAAAGTGCAGTGTGCTTGTGTGTGTGTGTGTGTGTGTGTGTGTGTGTGTGTGTGTGTGTGTGCATGTTTTGAGTTAGTGCAGGTTGAAAGTTCAGTCACGAGTATAGTAGTGCAGGTGGAATGTTCAGTCGCAGATATGGTGGTGGGGGGATGGGGGGGGGTTGTCAGTGGCCTTGCTGGCTAGAGGCTGACAGTGGAGGGAGAGTGGGTTGAGTGTTCAGCATCTTGATCGCTTGGTGCATTGTGCTGCTCGTCAGCCTGGTGGTACGGGAACGGAGGCGCCTGTACCTCTTTCCAGAGGGCAGGAGGCTGAGCAGTTTGTGTGCAGGGTGGCTTGTGTCTTTGATGATCATCAGTGCTTTTTAACTTTGTTGTTGTGAGAATCTTTCTATTCTTGATATAAAAATACAGTGCTGACTCTGTTTTCAGTTTTTTTTTATTTGTATTACTAAACAAAGTAAGAATTTGCACTTGACATACTGAAACATGTAAAAAAAATATTAAAAAAAACCTGTAAAACTCTGTGCCTAAACCAATTGAATGTGCAAGCTTTACATCTATTTACAAGTAATGACTTTGTTTAAAAAAGTGAGCTGGTGGGTCCGGACCGCAGCACTTCCTCTCCTGGTCGGCATGTCTGAGCAGTTCCCACAGGTACCCCAGGTGTTCCTGCTGGAGATGGGACACCATGCCTGTTCCGCTACTCTAGCAGGCCATCAAAGACCAGACCTGGTCCTCCAGTGTCATCTCCTGCAGAGAGTTACAGGAAATTTAGGTTGATACATACTGCCTAGGCCAGGGGTGGGGAACCTTTTTCTTTCGAAGGGTCCGACCCCTGAATTTAGCTTAATTGTATTTCAAATGTATTTTCTAAGATTCCATTACAAAATATGTCATTTCATATCAAGCTGCACAACATTAAAATTACATCGGGGGCCCGATAAAACAACCTGAAGTGCAAACGGCCCTTAAGACATGGGTTGCGTTCCAATATGTGACCTTGTGTCCTCCACTTGTGCTTGTGGCCTCGTACCAGGAAGTGATACGTCATGATGACATCACTGACAACAGCATTATATTTCAATATCTTTCAAAATCACATTTCAAATGTCATTTTATCATTTGCAATTGGGATGGTGAATGAAAAACAGTGCCCCAAAAATTGTTTTGGCAAGGCTGACGGCTGGAAAGTTTGTTTTCTCCACTGAGGAGGGGCCAGGAGGCGAAGCGAGGTCACAAGCACAAGTGGAGGACGCAAGGTTGCATATTGGAAAGCAGTGGCACATAGGTTCCCCATCTAAGCTAGGCCATTGATATTGGGAAAAGAAAATGTGAAGGAAAACACATTGAATCAGTTGATAAATGAAGGTAATTTAAACTGTAGCACAGGCACTTAATGATACAGAAACTAGGTAGGCTGATATAAAGTAGCATAGATGCTTGTGATCTTGCTTAGTTATGCTATGTTTATCCGTCTCACTCTGAAAAATGTGTCACTAGCCAAACAAGGGGACATTTTCATACACCTTCCCCTTCATCAAAACTGGGAGAGCAGGGGGGAGAAAGGTCTTTTTCAGAATTATTTTAGTGCAATGTCACAAGTGTATCGGAGTTCCATGGATGTGACATTTTTGTAAAGTGAACTGCATTGTAGGCTTAACTGTATGCTAGTTGGAGTGAGGGGAATGTACCTTTGTTTTGGGTCTGGGTGCTGCTGCTCCATAATCTACTCCAGGATATGGGCCCAGTTTGTCTGCTACTTTCTTGACAGATGTCACTGGACCAAGGCGCTGTGAGCAAGGTCAGGGTATTTTCTGGTCACCTGCATAATAAACAGTGTTGGGCAGTTAATGCATTACTGATTGCATGTTGCTGTCTTTTCAAAAGAATCACTTACACTACAACAATACTATATTTAAAATGCAAGGCATTACTTTTGCATTACTTAAGTTACTTTCGCAAAAATAGGCTAACTGTAGGCCTAATGGATCTGGCGATTTATTATGGTGTAAATCCATTTCATGAGACATGACTTTTTCAACTCTCATCCAGGAGGTGTTTTTGGCAGCATGCAGACCAGGTTCAGGGATAGATCTCTTTCTGACCCACCACACTGAATACCACTATATCCAGGTCATTGTAATGCATTGTAATTTAAGTTATTTAGCATTGTAAATAAGTAAATGTTACAGATTTTTGCCCTGTAATGCCTTACATTAACATACTGCAAAATAGTAATGCACTACAGTAATTAATTACTTTTGTAATGCGTAGCAACTGATAACTGAACACTGATAACAAACATTAACAATTCATACTCAGTGCAAGCTTGCCATCTCGGTAAAATTGCTAACTCTTGGTTAGCCAAGAAAGACTTGATTCTGTCACATAAGGAAAGATGGCAAGCTTACAGTAATTACACCTGTTCCCATTTAATTAGATCATGTGATTGTTTACTGTAGCTTCGTACCCATACAATAACAAGACTATTCAAATAGTCTGACGTTAGCAAGCAGGCTAGCTCATACGTTTTGTAAAGTTAAAGGCATTGGCAACCCTCCAAACATTCCCTACATACCTGAGTAAGTGTCTCCAAATCATGGTGGAGATTTGGTTCACAGTCGTCTGCCTTATTAGATAGCCACCACAGGTTTATCTTCGTTGTAATGCTAGCTAGAAGATGGCATCCTCCACTCGTGTTTGGCTTTCGGATACCTGATGAATGTGACATGGACGTCGACTCGCTGAAGCAAAGAAACCGTCTCTGGCTGAAGGGTGATGATGTTGGCTGCTGACAGTGCACCAACCCACCAATAGATGGCAGTATATCCCCATTTCATATTTTACACACAAAAGCTGTAATGTTTCTCAAATTAAAACGGCTGAGCAGATGCCATGCAGCAAGCAAGTGCATGTCGCTGAGCCGTTACCAGAACAAAGGTTCGAAGCCGGCTGGTACAACTTCACGACGTCACTGTCCAGCATCGCGAAAAATGGCGACCTGCGTGTTTAATTATTTTTTAATAATTTTAGAAAACGAAGACATCAACAAGGTTTTCAATAGAATTGTATTATAACTGACACTAATGTGTATCTTTTAAGAAATGAAAGTCTAAATAGCCGGGGATCCTTTTAAATGTGTAAACAAACACCTGCCCCCATTACAATGAGCAGGATCTCGTTAAAAATATATATTTCTCAGGTACTGACAAGTCCAGGGTAGTGCGAGCATTACAACTGCAGGTTGAAATTGGCTGAAGTTATCCTTTAAATATGAGATGTCAATTCAAGTGTTTAGCCTACAGAATGTGGAATGGACAGGGGAGTAGCACCAAATTCTGAGCAACCAAGTAGGCTGCCATCATTTCCAATGGACACCCAATATAATAATGATGTTATGATATGAATGGCATTATTATGCAAGACAAATGGTATTAAGGATATTGTATGAGGAAAAAAAGACTTCCTGACTGGAGATGCTGTCTCACGTTCCCCTCTTATTTTAAATGATGGGCACACAGCAGAATTCATAGCATGGGTAATTATTGGTTGACTGTTTGTGTTAAAAGTGTAATACACGTGACAGGGGGACTTTATTCTACAGTTTAGAACTCTGGACAAATATAACACCATATAAACTATCAATAATCATCTTTTCGTTGTGAGTCATGAGTGTTGTTAGCAAACATTCACCAAGAAGATGCCTTCCTCCCTTGTACAGGTGAATGGCAAGGGCAGCATCAATCCCAGGCTCCCGTGCCAGGAGGGCGGTGACATCAGACTTTTCTTTGAAGTCTGCGGAGTTGCGGAGAATGCATTCGTGACCTGCAGCCTCGACGTGACACCTAAAAAGACATGGGCTGTCGTGTCAGTGTAACGCAGGGATCCAAGTGTAAGCTAGGTGCGTGTTCATGTATTAAGCTATTAGCAGCCATAAAGCCGGCTTATGGATTTGCCAATACGAATTTCACGCCTGGTGCTATTGGATTATAAAAAAGCTTAACATGCTGTCGAATCATGCAATGGTATTTGATGTAACCTCATATAACCTAAGGACAGTCCAAATGAACACCAGACAGTTCTATCATAAGTTACAGTAACGCTCACTTCCTGTTGCGGCTGTCAACAGTAGTTTGTCAACGTAGCCTACCTTATTCTTTCGGCAGTGGTACAGTTCCCAGTCTTTGGACAAAGGCTAGTTAAAAACAGAACTCTCATGACACCAAATGGAATGTGTTAATGTCCTAAACATGACCCACTATCCGCGATGGAAACACGCCACGCCACGTTGTTCTCCTCCCCCCCGGGCGTTTTGACAGACGCGCATGTTTGTTTTTTGCCCAAGTCCGCCAGTGATTAACTTCCCCAGGAAACTCAAACCACCTCTAATCATGAGTTCACACTGGACTGTAGTTTTAGCGGGATATGTCTGTATGTTGACGTGAAATAATCATTCTCTGGATGACGAATTATCTTCAATGCTGGCAATTGAGTATAATTTGAGAGAAAGCATTTTCCCTGTTGACCGAATGGGCACGCGCGCGGCGGCGGCCAATAGCCAACATGACACAGCCTGCCCTGGACACGCACAGCGCTGGTGCGCTGCAGCACAGGAGCGCACGTTATGTTCACAAAGCTACTTAGCTACGGTATGCTATGCCGTGTTGTGAACACTTCTGGCGTCTAAACTCACTGGAGCAACGCAATTACCTTCAATTATTTAGTGACATTTTAGAGTCAAGCCATGTCAATTACAGGACTCGACGCTCACTTCAAATGTGAGTGTCAGACGTGGCACTTCCCCTGTGCGTCTTAGGGTTGTTGTCATTAGACTGCCAATATAGTGAGTGGGTATATGACTGACAGTTGCCCTGAATGAATTATCCTGGCCAAAATAAACGATGGTTATTTTGCCGAGTAGAAAAAAAACAACTACTGCACAGTCAAAGCGCACTGCAATACAGGAAGCGCAGATGAAAACAACATTGACGGGCTTTTTGTTCAGCCAATCGTTTTTTAGCAGAGCCTTTTGGGGACCAATGAAAAACTGGCACTAGTTCACACGACAGCGCATGCTTGTCAGCCTCTCAGGAGGACCAGCTGATCTGTAGTAAACATGGACAGTCATGAATTGCAGGCTCATTCATTTCAGTGCCAGAAGTAATGTAGAGATCAAATTCAAAGGCGGTGCATGTCCTGTTTATATTCGTCCAAACGAGTTTGAAGTCACGCGGTGATTCAGTGACTGGCTGTACAGCTTGTCCAGTTTATATACGGTAGGCTAACAGTCGAAGTTTTTTCCTGCTGTAAATTACATTTGCGATATGTCATTGTTAACACGTTATAGTACTACCAAGTGACATTCTTCGGCGATAGAGAAACTGGTGAAATGGGAGTTTGAATCGTCCTGGTAGTCGTTATCCAGGTAAAGTAACTTCGATTGTTTTGTTAGTTTGCTAGCCAACCATCTCGATTGAAGACGTGCGACATGTCATCCTTGTGTAATGAAACTTTAGGCCAGCTTGTTGTCACGCATTTCAACATGGCAGCATAGCAGTTTAACTAATAGGCCTGTAGTACGCCGTTCTAAACGGTTTTGTTTGACACAGTGGGTAGCCTACCGTTAGTTGGTTGTTGCAGCCAACAACATGTCTCCTCTATTTGTTTCCAAAATGACATAGGCTATCTGTCTAACTTACAGGGTCTGGTTTTGTCTTGCAGGTTTTCTTCTGACTTGGGAGGTAACAAGTGAAGCATCATCTCGTCATGTCGTCGAGGGATATCAACGAGACCACTCCACTGTTGGGTAGCTCTGTAACCCCTCGACAGGAGTCGGTGTTCAAGGGGAGACGTCTGGCTTGCGCAGCCATTCTGGTGGCTGAGTCCTTGGAGAGGATGGCCTTCTATGGCCTAACATCCAACTTGGTGCTCTTTCTCAACAGCGAGCCGTTCTATTGGGAAGGGACACAGGCGAGCCAGGCTCCACTCATCTTCATGGGCGTCACATACCTGGTGTCGCCATTTGGTGGCTGGTTGGCGGATGCCTTCTTGGGGAAGTTTTGCACCATAGCTTGCAGTCTCATCCTCTACCTGCTCGGGATGCTGTTCTTTCCCTTTGTGGCGAGCGAAAGCACCAGAACGTACTTGTGTGGGGATCAGCTCGCCTTCCCCGTCCAACCCGCAGAGTGTTTGAGCCCCAATATTACCCCTCCGGCCAACGTCACCTGTCCCACGCGGACGCCATACTGCGGGGCTGTCATCTACAGCAGTCTGGTGCTGGTGGCCCTGGGGGTGGGCACGGTCAAGTCCAACATCACTCCTTTTGGAGCTGACCAGGTAATAATTCTGCCGTACGTACATGACCATCACACACACAGCTCATGTACTGCCATGTAATTCATTAGAAGACATTTTATAATGTGTCCATTGGCAAATTATTGCAAAGGTGTAACAAACTATGGGTGCAAATTGGTGACAAAACAGAAGAGGGGAATATGTTTCAGATTTGAAGCAATATCAGCAGAGTTGCAATCAACTACGATTGAAATCACGTCGAAAAAGTGGAGATATCAAAAGCAAAAATGGGGGTGGGACCCCCCTATTCCCCCCATCCCCCTTACAAATCGCACCCTATGGTGTGTTGAGTGCAGGTCTGTTTGGTGGTTGTGCTGTTTTGTTTAGGCACGGGTGTGGAGTTTAAAAGTGCAGGTAACGTAATCTGGGGAACTAGGTCAGGGCCAGCTCAGGACGTCAACACTGAACTCTGAAGCAGCTGTAAGTCAAACCAATGACATAACTCAATTTCAGCTGAAGTCATGCTGCTTGTAGTAGCCCTGGGGCCATGGGAGAATGAATCACTGACTTTAAGAAAACACACAGTTACAAGAAGGGAAGACTTAGAATTACATTCTGGAGCTGTTTTCACTGTGCCGTTTGTTTAGCAGAGAAAAAAATATTTCAACAGGTGGCATACTTTGGAAAATTACATACTGTACAAAACAATATTTTGTGCTTGGACCCCCAACAGGGGGATGGGGTGGGGTGGGGAGGCGAGGCTTTAGGTGGCATTAGGATATGGTTATGTGAAGTGGGAGTAAGTTTAGTTGAGTGTCCACTGCTGAATCATATAATGGTGTGTGGAGAAAGTAACTGCTGACGGCAATGCCTAGCAGGCTTGTTTATAGCCAGAGACATGAACACATCCCCTTGCCAAGAGGACCAGCTCGTATTACCAGACAGTCACATGGCATGTGAGTGGGTTTGTGAATTACCCCCCCCCCCCCCCTCTCTCTCTCTCGCTCTCTCGCAAGCAGGATATTACATTATTCCATTCTACGTACACACACACACACACACACACACACACACGCACACACACACTAGTAGCATACACACACACACACACACACACACACACACACACACACACACACACACACACACACACACACTTTAGTAGCACACACTGTGTTTATAGCTCCTCAAGGGGCTGATCAGTCTTCTGATCAATTCCTTGTGTGTTGTGTTGTCAGTGTAGAAATTCCCCTGTTCTCTATTTCCAGTGCCGACACAGGAGAGGAAGTAGTGTGAAGTGGCTCTGGTCTGGTGAACCACTGATAAGAAATGAAACAGGCCAGATGAACAGGTGGCAGACCTGCTTTGCAAGAGATTTGTTTTACGTATCTGATTTGTTTCCAGGCCTTAGGCTGTCTAATATTGCCAATAGCATGCTAGTCAAATCGATTTACTTTCTTTCTTTTTTTTACCACCACCAAAGACATTATGCTTTTACTTTCTTGGGTTGGTGGGTTGTATGTTTTTCAGTTAATTCCGTTCACTCAAATTTCACTCTTTTTACTCATCAATCTAGGCAATGGTCTTTGAGGAATTGGCAGATTTGTGAGTAAGAGCTGATTAGTGTTTTGGGAATGAGCTGCTGCGCTAGAGGATGCATACTTTCAAGAGTACCTTGATAATTCACTGCCAATATCAATATTTTACACATTTTTCATTTAACTCACTTTTGATGCTTTGTAAGGTGGACAATGGTGGCACGACATGCAGAATGTTTTTTTTCGACACTTGTTGTTGCGCATGGTGTTTCAACTGAAAGGGAACTATAGAAGGGAAACTGAAAGTTCACTTATTTTGAGTTCGAATACCTATGAGAGTCTATTAGCGCTTTCACATTGCATCAGAGCAGAGCAATCGAGATCAATAGTTCAGAAATGAAAACCCTGCACACAAACCAATAAATATGCTTATTGTAATGAGCACTCAAAGAATGGGATAATCAGCTTTACAGTGAAGTCACCTCAGTCAGACGAAAAAATGCAGGGGTTTACAGGGATTTTACATAATGACTGACCCTTCTTTACCTGAACCAAAACCGTGTTTAAAAAACCCCAAAACAAAGCAAAAAAACCTAGAAGACGTACCAAGGCTTGCAGCAGGATAAAACATAAGCTTAGAAGGAGTGGGTGAGACTTTTTGTGTGATAAAAAATATCAAATTTGTATCATTTATATGTATGCAGCACTCTCTCTATGGCCTTGAGTGAACTGCTGAGACGGCATTTACATCAGACATGCCCACCATCATACTTGGGCCCACTACCCTACTGTACTGTACTGCACTGTAATACTGCACTGTACTGCACTGTACTGTACTGTACACGTGTGTGACCCAGGCCTTACAGTATAAGCCGTTCTTGGCCAAGAAACCAGATTCCAATGCGCATTGGGAGCTTTATGGCGGCCGTCAAAAGTCTAACTTTGAAAGACAGCCATTTTAATCCCGACAGGTTCATTTAACTGTGCAATAGTTGTAGAAGGGGTGGTGCGCCGCCGCCGACGAATGAATTGCATTTTCAGCCTTAGCAATTTCTCGTTCCTGATGTCGGGGCAGCTGTCCGTGAAATGAGCTGCGGTGGCGGCGGCGGTGGCGGTGGCGGTGGCGGCGGTGGTGGTGGTGGGTGATGCTCTAAAACTTTAGCTTCTGGCGTTTGCTGATCAGGCAAGGTTATCCGGCAGCCACAGGATCCCAGAGAGCGCATGGTAGGCCTACTGCTGCTGCTGTAACAACTACAGACTCTCAGCACAACCAGGCACTCCCTCCCTCATCACATTCACATCCTCTCGTTAAAGTGATTCTGCAGTTTGTTATAACATGAATCAGCACTATTTCCAAAACACAAGACACGGGGACTGGGGAGTGGGGAATTATAATAACAATAGCAATAATGATGGGGTTTTTTTTTTCAGCTTCTAGAACATTTTTCTATACCCAAGCGGTCGCTCTTGACTGTGTAACCCGCCACCACAACAGAAAGGGAATTAGGGGGAAATCACAGAGGACGACCAAAAAAGCTGGAAAATGTATTAAAAAGGGAAGAACAGAACAGAGGAGAGGAGGAAATCCAAGTAGAGTGAGAAAATGTCAAGGGAGAAGATAAAGCGAAAAGCGTCACATTGAAATGGTGTAACCCTGTGTGTGAAACGAGGACAGCTTGTCATATTTTCACACAAAAACAGTTGAATGAGGGAATCCATAGTCAGATGATCAGAGGTGTCAAAACTAGTAAAACTGAATTTATGGTGTAAGAACAACACTAGCACATGATATTACATAGCTGTTACACCATTCGCTCCAGTGTACCCAACGAGATGGACTGTGTTGTTACTAGGGCTGTAACAATACACTCAACTCACGATTCGGTTTGTATCACGATTTATGACCTATGGTTTGATACACCCCATGATTTCACATTTGCCAACATTATAAACTTCATGAATAAAAACGATCATAGTTCATAGGTAGAATAGGCTACAAGAGGCTACTAATATTGTTTAAAATGTTCTATACAATAATGATGATGCTCGTAAGCACTATCTCTTCATATCATGTGGTTGTTTTCTGGACTGATGGGTTAAAAAAAAACGTTAAAAGGGTGTATCATGATACTGCCTCCTTGTATCACGATACAGTATCGTGACTATGTGTGTCACGATTTCTCGATTCAATACAATATTGCTACAGCCCTAGTTGTTACTGAAAAATGCTACAGGAACCCACCATAAACTTGATCCAACCAGTGCAGAGTCAGCTGATTAGACAAGTACACAGGTCCACTGGTTACTCAGATAATGTGCCGTTGTTGTAAGGAAACTATGTGTCTTTCTTTTTACTTTTACCTTTACTTTTGGGATCTCTGCAGATGAGCTACCTGATCTACATAACAATATCTCAGCTTGCCAGACAAACTCTGTGGGAAAGATGTAACACTAGCATAACATGTAAACAGTACAGACTTCGTACAGACTTCTAACACAATTGTCAGCAACTCCTCCTCCAAGTCTGGGCTGTTGTGAGATCATGGTGTGGACTGGAGCCTGGGGGTGAGCTCTGCAGGATGACCTCAGTTATGTTGTCTGGATCAAACACTACTTTGAATTCATGCTTGTGTATGTCTATGTGTCATGTAATACAGCCAATTACATCATTCATTCATTCGCTCATTGGTTCAGTCATTTTTTCCCCCATTCATCGTAGTTAAAACATGATTGATATTGTTCCTGAAACATGCTGTTCTGTGAACCCTTTGGAGATCTTCCTATCTTCCTGTTCATCTCTCTCTCTCTCTCTCTCTTGAGAGCCCCTTTTGAAAACCCTTTTGAAAAAAAAAAGACACAATTTTTCTTTTTCTTTGGCAGCACTCCTCGCTTCCTCCTTTGAGTGCTTGATTGCAAGTGGCAGCTGTGTGTGTGTGTGTGTGTGTGTGTGTGTGTGTGTGTGTGTGTGTGTGTGTGTGTGTGTGTGTGTGTGTGTGTGTGTGTGTGTGTGTGTCTGTGTGTCTGTCTGTGTGTCTGTCTGTCTGTCTGTCTGTCTGTCTGTCTGTCTGTCTGTCTGTCTGTGTGTGAGTGATGGAACAAGCGAGTGAGACAGAGAGAGACAACGCTCAAAGCATCGCTAACGGTGTGAAATCACACACTCATCGAGCCTCATTAAGTGTGTGCTTCTCATGAGATGATCAGATAAACGTGGCGTTTCATCATTCGCTCATTGATGTATTTGTGGAGGGCCCCGTTTTGGCTTCTCCTTTCTTGTTGTTTTATTTTCTCTATTTTGTAAATGATCTGTGACAGTGGCACACACACATTGTCAAAAAGGGACTTTAATTGGAGTGACGAGGACTTGTAATTTTAAATTCAGCTGATTTGAAGCTACCAAAATAATGTTGCTTAAGACTAATGAGTTAGATGCTCATCAGCAGACCAGCATGGGGCAAATGCAGACGGCTATCTTCAGATCACTTGGGAGGCATTGCACACAATGGATTGAATGAGAGCCCTTGCAAAGACAATAGGCCTAGTTTGTCTTTCGTTTTAGTTTTTTCTAATTTTGAATGACATGGCCATTTTTTTCCAATTTTTTTGTCATTTCACATGACCCTGATACATCTGAACACTCGTAACAGATTGAGAGTGAGAAGTGAAACTAGTCTTTGCTAGGCAAAACGTCTTCTTCTTTCCCCTCGTCTTTACTGGGTTAGAGTCTTTACTCTGAGAGCAGCCAACCCAGACTGACAAGATGGAGAAAGGAAAATCTTTCTCAAAGGCATCATTGTCTAAATCTAAGTCTCGGTATGGGGGAAACAAGTCTGGGGTGAATTTCTCGAAACCAAAGTTGCTTACTACATTAGCTACTTTGTTGCTTTCAATGCATTTTCCCATTGGCAACTACCGAAGTTGCTAATAGGCTAACAACTTCCCTTTTGAGAAATGCACCCCAGGGATGGAGGGATGACATTCATTACTGCAGATATTCGTCCTCCCTCTCACTCTCTCGTTCCCTCTTGCTCTCCTCTCCCCCACCCCCGCCTTCTCGTGTGGCTTAATTTGCTACGCACTTGGCCAGTGTATGGGCTTCATTCATGGCAGTGTTGTTGACCTTAAGCGAGTGAAGACCAAATATCTAAACTGATCATGACCTGCAAGTCTTGTAGACAGTCAAGGGCAAACCAAGAGGATTTAAACAAGGATTTGCAGGATTTAAACAAGGCCCTTGCTAAAGGGCTGTCTGCCTTTTTTATTCGAACCACTTTTTATTTAGTGACAGCATGACTCTCAGTAAGGGTCCCAGTCTGCCATGATACGGAAAGGGAATTGACATCATGTCATAAATGTTTTGAAAAGCACATGGCTGCTGTGACCTTTTCATACAGGAGATCACTAAACATCTGACTGACCATTATGACTTAAGTGCTGTGTCAGCAAGTAGGTCGATATGTGTAATCACAGTCTGATATAGACAGAGAGGAAGCTGACATGGTCATTATTAGAGCCAGACATTGTAGTTTTGTTCTTCAGCCT
>NC_085859.1:12440421-12465421 GCF_034702125.1 Engraulis encrasicolus
ATTCTGGAAATAAACAACTAAAAATCTCACACAGTGTCCCTTTAAAAAGTGCAGAAAGCGATGTGTATGCTGGAAAATAGCATGCAGTGGTATGTGATGTATGGATGGGAGATGACCCTCTTTACATTTCTTCCATGAAGAGCTCTTTTCCAAAGAGCTTTAAAAGTGATTTAATTTTTACGAATTTCTTATTTTAGTTTGATTTTAAGGTAACATGGAGGCAAGACACACTGTTTTTGCTTTGTAGGCATTGAGGCACACTTATTTCCTAAATGAGCGCTTATTAATTCTCCAGTGAAACTTTAATTTGAATGCATTTGGTTTTTTCCCAAAGTCATGTCGAAATTCCTTAACCTTTCAGGAATTCCTTATTATAGAGGTATTTCCTAGTCATCACTACCCTGCTCTCTCAATCTCTTTCATGCTTTCTGTGTTCCTTCATTTCTCTCTCTCTCTCTCTCTCTCTCTCTCTCTCTCTCTCTCTCTCTCTCTCTCTCGCTCGCTCGCTCGCTCGCTCTTTCTCTCTCTCTCTCGCTCGCTCTTTCTCTCTCTCTCTCTCTCTCTCTCTCTCTCTCTCTCTCTCTCTCGCTCGCTCGCTCTCCCTCTCTTTCCCACTTACTATCTCACTGAAAAAGGGTCCCACGTTTTTCTTTATCTGTTTCTCTGACTTTTTATGCTTTCTTCTTTCTCATCTCCTTGTACTTTTCCTTCCTTTTTTATCTAACCTTCACTTCAATCTTTTCTGTCTCATTCATTTTCTGTCTCCATCTCACTGCTCTCTCTCTCTCGCTCTCTCTCTCTCTCTTTCTTTCTTTCTTTCTTTCTTTCTTTCTTTCTTTCTTTCTTTCTTTCTTTCTTTCTTTCTTTCTTTCTTTCTTTCTTTCTTTCTCTTTCTCTCTCTCTCTCTCTCTCTCTCTCTCTCTCTCTCTCTCTCTCTCTCTCTCTCTCTCTCTCTCTCTCTCTCTCTCTCCTTCACCAGCTGCTGACAGGTAGATTAGGGGCTTTAGAGCACCTCGTTCTAGGCTGGCTGGCTGGCTGGATGCGGAGGTTGACTTGAGCTGTAGGACAAGTGCAGCAGCGCAAGCTGGCAGAGAGGCAGATTATTGACTCACTCCTCACTCCTCACTCTTCACCCCCTCGATTCAGAGACTACTAGAGCCTACTGTGACCTGAGGAGAGAGAGAGAGAAAGAGAGAGTGGCAGCTCCAGAGTATTCACACAGTAGTAGCATGTGAGAGTTGTATTCACATCCGTCCGTCAGAGAGTAGGGTCTTGCGAGGCTAAGCAGCAGGCATCCTGTCCTCTTCGCATTCAGGTCGTGACCTAATCCACCCCGCTTCTTGTTAGCACATTACATGTTTCCACCATTGAGTCATTAAAGGGACACTTTGTGAGATTTTTAGTTGTTTATTTCCAGAATTCATGCTGCCCATTCACTAATGTTACCTTTTTCATGAATACTTACCACCACCGTCAAATTCTAAGTATTCATTATGACTGGAAAATTTGCACTTTTCATACATGAAAAGGGGGATCTTCTCCATGGTCTGCCATTTTGAATTTCCAAAAATAGCCATTTTTAGCTGCAAAAATGACTGTACTTGGACCAAACTAGAAAATATTTGTTAATTACTTGGTAAACTTTCATGTAAAGACCAAATTTGGCAATAGGCAGCCCAGTTTCAATGACCAGCATAGTTGCAGTACCTTTTTTGACCATTTCTTGCACAGTGTCCCTTTAACAAAAACATACCCGTTTACTGCGTGCGTGCGTGCGTACGTGCGTGCGTGCGTGTGTGCGTGTACACACATATGGCCTGCAAAAATGTTTGTGTGTTTGTGTCATGCATGAAGACCACTATAAATCACACTGCATGTATACATCCTCCATGCAGGCTGCACAGTTGTCTCTTCGCACCACAGGGATTTGGTGCCTTCATTTGACGCATTAAGTGAGGAAAACAAGACATTATCGTCTGCTGTCGCAGGGGTTCTGCCATAATGATGGCTGCTGTTACATTTTACATCATGTCATAAAACAATACAGCATGATGGCTGCAATATACTGCCCTACAAAGCCAAACTTTTCCCCAAATTCAGTGTAGATTGTAAATTGATATACATCACACTTTGTTGTTTAGACAAAAAACCCTGGTTGCCTTTTAAGAAAATAAATGAAGTGACTAAATGAATGAATATTAGCAAATAATGGTTGCGGTCACGTTAAGAAAGAAAATAAGAGTTTGTAATTTTACAGCACTTTTGCCTTCATAGGGAATTCTGAGATGTTCTTTATTATTGGGTTTATGATGTATAGGTGATTATTGGTGTTTAGAGTTGGTGTATGTCATATACCTTGAACATGTTGCTCAGTGTGGCTTTACCGTAGTGTCAGTGTTACTCGACAGAAAGGAGCCTTCTGCGCTGATTAGTTGTTCAGTATTACCAAACAGATGCTGCGAAACGTATTGTGTCCTCAGGGCTTGAGTTGTAGGGGGGTGAGGGGGGATGCCATCCCCCCAACTGTTAAGGGGACACTGTGCAGAAAATGGTCAAAAAAGGTACTGCAACTATGCTGCTCATTGAAACTGTGTCACCTATTGCTAAATTTGACCTTTTCATGATAGTTCACCAAGTAATAAACTAATATTTTCTAGTATGGCCCAAGTACAGTCATTTTTGCAGCTAAAAATGGCTATTTCAGGAAATTCAAAATGGCGGACCATGGAGAAGATCCCCCTTTTCATGTATGAAAAGCGCAATTTTTCCAGTCATAGTGAATACTTAGAATTTCATGGTGGTGGTAAATATTCATGAAAAAGGTAACATTAGTGAATGGGTAGCATGAATTCTGGAAATAAACAGCTAAAAATCTCACACAGTGTCCCTTTAAATACTGCATTCAGGGGGACATTATGTTGTCTGGGCGAAAGCCGACTGTTGACTCCGTCAATCAGTCTGGAACAATCTAAGAGGAATCCGTTCCCATAGAGATGCTCTGACCTTGCTCTGCAATGTAAATTATTTGGAGTTCGGAATTCAAATTCAAATTCAAATTGTGTTTTATTAGCAGGACTGTTACGATACAATGTTGCCAAATCATACAAATAACCAGACAAAAGTGTGAATAGTGTTACCTTAACCAATCAGTAACGGACTACGCGGATGAGTTCTGCCTCACCACTCTGAACTTGATTGGCAGAACAATGAGTGAACCGAGCTAGGGAGCTTGGGCCAGACTATGTACGGAGCCAAAATTCTTTAGGCAGAAGTATGTAGGATGGCGTCGCCAGACTAGACGATATGTCCAATTCCTTTTTTTTTCATTCTGACTGATATTCTCCCCACCATTAAGCTGTTCCTCAGAGTGAATTCTTTCTCTTTTTCTTCTTCTTCTTCTCTTTTGCTGGTAGGCCGAAGCCCTCAATGCTGGACGGCGCCAAGGTGACCTACGGGGGAAAGTTTCCCGAGGAGAAAGTGGAGGAGGTGAAGGCCCTGGTCAAGATACTTCCTGTCTTCTTGGCCCTCATCCCCTACTGGACGGTCTACTTCCAGGTCAGTGGCTCCATGCCCCCCCCACCCCACCCAACCCCCACCCTCTACCCCAAACCCCAGCTGCCTTTTAAAGGCTTGATGACTTTTATTTCCAGGCCAGTGACCTGGTTCCCTCCAAAAAATCCTGATGGGACTTACTTCCAGGTCATAGGCCTGTTGGTATGGCCACGACCCCTTTAGTCTTTGACTGACCGTGATGGTCTGTTCTACAACTTCCAACAATTGAGCTATGGGACATGCACCACCAATGTAATGTGATACAAACAAAGAAGCAATATATTAATGCAACTAAAATGAATATAAAAGTAAGCTAATCTATGAGATGTGACGTAAACACACAACCAAGGACATTTCATAGAAAAAAAAAATGCAACATGTTAACGAAACAGGCATGCAGCATTTGAATGAATCTAAAATGAATCTAAATGTAGGCTGCTCTGTGAGTTGTGACTTCACCTGCAGCGCACCCGCCCCTCAGCATTTTGAGCCGTCATTTTATTTTATGGGACGTTCGCTGCACGGACCCCGTGTCACGTCGAGCAGTCAAACATCCTTGACGACATGATGAGCATGTGAGTTAGGGCAGCATTGGCAGAGGGAAATGGGCCTGACTGGCTGACTGACTGTAATAAAGTGGAAAGGTCAAGTTCTCTTTACGAGAGCACAGCTTTCTTCTTTTTTTTTTAGACAAAACTTTACACACAAGCCTCTGTCTGTCTGGGATGATGTCAAAATGGTACCTGAGAAAGTTGCTGTATGAAACAGAGATATCTTGTGATTTGTCAATGCACTTTTTTTATTTGGGCTAGCTTCATAAACACCTGACCTACAGTATTGTTCTAGTTCTAGCTGTGTGTTGTATGTACTGTACTGTACACTATGGTGTTTGGTGTGCGCCTTGTGTCCCAAGTGTGTACATGAGCACATGTGTACCGGTATGTGACCCTATCACACTTAATTGAGAGGCCACTCATGGCAGACCTGACATTTGGACTATAGAGGACTTCTTGACATGATTGGAGGGAGCCATAGAGAGAGATTTAACACAGTGGTTCTCAACGTGGGGGCCGCCAGGCGGTGCAAGGGGGACCGTGGCAGGTTGGCACGATGGCAGGAAATGTGTAAATAAATTAAATAACTTATGTAGACCAAAATAAAACAAAGTCAGTCTAACAATATTCCCATTACTTAAAAACTGCATTATAATACTCTCTTGCATCTCTGGACGTTGCTATTATTATTGTTAAGTTATTGTTTTATGTATCCCAGTGAGGCACTGACTAACAGGCCTCTGGTTGTGACTATGGGGGGCTGGGCTTGGCTAGGATCTATCTGTATATGGGGGGCATTGTCATGATAAAGTTTGGGAACGCCTGTTCTAGAGAGCCTCAGAGTGTCTTGACATGATGGGAGCCATAGAGAGAGACCACTTAACACACACATGCAACTGTGCTGAAGTGAACGACTAGAGTGCTGCTGCTGACAGATTTCAACTCGCAGCACTCATTCAGCGTAGTGTTCAAGAGTGGCAACTCTCGCCCGCCTGTCAGATCTCCGAGTAGGTCAGGAGTAAAAACGACAGGGTTAATGTGGTGGATTGTGTCGGCGTTAAAGCTGGGAAGGTGGGTCTAAGTTACCTGTAGGAGATTGGAAGTTCATGCAAAGTCATGTGTTGGTAACACTTTATAATAACTACCTATTCACAGCTATATAAACCCTTTATAAATAATGAACTAATTATGAACAAAATGTTTATAAATGGGCAAGAAATACTATGTCAACACAGCAGGCACAGCACAGTCGCGTAGGTCCTGGAAGTTTCTCCTCAAAAGACCAGAAGGCATGAAACCACATAAAACTCACAGAGGGAAAGTTGATTCCCACTCCACTGTGCTGTCATAGCTTGGTTATTACTCTTTTACAAACATTTGTAAATGCTCTGTTAAATAATAATTGTTATTAAATGTTATTAAAGTGTTTATAAAGCTGCGAATAGGTAGTTATTCTAAAGTGTTACCAATTTGGTAGTTGAACTGACAGCTGTTACTTGATCGACAGAGAACAGGTGCAAAACGTTTAATTGTTTCTCGTTATATTACTCGGGTATATATTTTTTCAGTTGTACTACGATTATGAGCCTTTTGTTTTGCTATGTTACTTTTTATAAGCTATTTTTTCCCATAATCTCTGCATGACTATGCGTGTTTGTGTTCCCTAAACCACAAACAGCATGCACTGCATTGTGAATTGCAATTGGAAATTTGATTTGTGATTTGAATCTATGATGTAGTCCTGTTCTCTCGATTAAAAAAAAAGAAGTCATCGTCAAAGATATGGTGAAGCTTTTACATGGATGAACTGTGTCGTGCGTGCGTGCGTGCGTGCGTGTGTGTGTGTGTGTTCTGTTTTAGATTTTTCCAGATTCAGTGCATACCACATAATGTCAAAGATATAGTGAAGTTTTTTACATGGATAAACTTGTGCATGTTGCGATTGTGTCAGTGTGTGTGTGCGTGTCCGTGTGTGTGTGTGAATATTTGTATCTCTGTTTGTGTTGTTCCACATACAGAGTCAAAGATATAGTGAAGTTTTTTACATGGATAAACTTGTGCATGCATGCGTGCTTGTTGCGATTGCGTGCATGTGTCCATGTGTGTGTGTGTGTGTGTCCGTGTGTGTGTCCGTGTGTGTGTCCGTGTGTGTGTGTGTGTGTGTGTGTGTGTTAATGTGTTGTGTCTCTTGTTTGTGTTGTTGCAGATGCAGACCACGTACTACCTGCAGGGGCTGCACCTGAAGATCCCATCGACCCCCAACATGGCCAACAGCTCCAGCACCCAGCAGGTACAGTAGGAGAGAGCTGTCCACGGGCACTATGACACGGGGTCACACACACACACACACACACACACACACACACACACACACGCACACACACACACGCACACGCACACACACACACACACACACACACACACACACACACACACACACACATGCGCGCGCACGCACGCACACACACAGACCATCACTATGACACAGGGTCACAAGCGCGCACACACACACTCACACATGCACGCACGCGTGTGCACACACACACACGCACGCACACACAGACCATCACTATGACACGGGGTCACACACACACACACGCACGCATGCACGCACGCACGCACACGCGCGCACACACACACACACACACACCGAGACCATCACTATGACACGGGGTCACGCACATGGCTAAAGGGGTTGGGGGGGGTGGGTTATGGTGGATAGCTAGATAGTATGTATTCCGCATGGGATGGATAGATAGACAGATGGATGGATATATGGGACGTGTAGGCAAAAGAAACATCTTTCTTACCTTGTTTTTTTGCCATCTTAGACCTGTGATGGGTGTACTGCCTACACACACACACACACACACACACAAAACGGACACCTTGCCTTGACATGTGAGTTTGTAATTGCTTTATGCACGTGGAATTGTCTTTCAAATCAAATATTGAAGAGGATTGCTGGGTGTAGGTGGAAAGGTCGCTTTTTATTGAAGAACTGTCTTCCCCCCTCATTCATCTTTCTCCTAAAGCACAGGCTGTTTGGCTTGTTTGTCTACGAAGCCTCACTAGACACCTGACAAAACTGTTTACTAGATTGAAGACAGAACACATGAGAGGAGGGAGGGATTTGTCAGAATTTGTAAGGTGAGGAAAGTGACATTACTCAGTCAGAGGTGACATGATGTGACTGCTGTCACGCGAGTTGGGCTGTCGGTCATGGAAACTGGTTGGCTGTATAATAATAGTAATACATTTTATTTTGAGCGCCTTTCAAAATACCCAAGGACACTTTACAATCAAAAACAAATACATAACAATAGGGTAAGTATAACAAAGCTTCAGTGAATTAACAATAGGAGAGTAATGAGAGTGATTAAAATGCAAAAAAAGAAAGAAAAAAAAGTACAATAAAAATAAATGTTTTAAAATAACAACAAGAAGTAGAATGAAAACTGAAAATAAAATAAAAATGAGGGGGAAAAAAAGCAGGCATTGTGACCAACAGCTACTGGAGATGTTGAGAATGGACTAGATCCGAAACGTCTGTTTCTCCAGTTAACCACAGACTTCTGTTGTTACATTTCGGCTTCAATATACTTTTTCACACGTGCCTCCTTTTTTCATTTTCTTGAGGCATTGTGACCAGCCATGGCCCAGGTGATCCCCATCAAATATCCTGCAGTCCTGAGAGGTCAGAAATGGAAATGACCATTGTGGAGTGTGGACTAGAGGGCAATAGGAATGACTGCTCGGTGAACTACAGTACATTCAAAACCCTCCACCACCCTGAGCTTCTTTCCACAAGTGGAGACTTTAGAAGGAGCTTTAAAGGGATGGAATAAGAGCTGGGGCTTTTCAGCAGGTGGAAGGACAGCCTGCCAAGAAACATCTTTAAATGCAGCTTTGTAAAGCGTTCGCCAACCATTCACCATTTTTCTTCTGAAATATTTCTCTTCTTTCACTTCTCTGCTTTCTTCTTTCTTTTCAGAATTTTTTTTAGCTTTATCGAGATGAAGTAAAAGGCGAACTCACAGCATAGTACAGTAGAGTAGAGTAGAACCTTGATATACTGTGTGAGCGAGCATGTGTCTGAGGAGCTGTACTTTTCCATTCCCCTCTAACTCCTTTGGTTCCCATGGGGTTGTCATCCCGCAGTAGAGCGTGCTAAGCCTGGGCGAAAGACGACTGTTGACTCACAGTTGTCAAACTGCCTGGACCGAGCTAAGAGGAATCCGTTTCCATGGAGGCCGGGAGATGGTCTGACTTAACTCTGCAATTTAAATTGATTGGAGTTCCGAATTCAAATTAAAGTTCAAATGGTGCTTTGCAGTATTAGCATGACTGTTACAATATTGTGTTGCCATAGCATATAAATAACAAGACGAATGTGTGAATGGTGTTATCTTAATCAATCTGTAACGGACTCCACGGGTGAGTTCTGCATCACCACTCTCAACTGTTTGCTGATTGGCAGAACCGTGAGCGAACTGAGCTTGGAGGGCTGGGCCAGACTATATACGGAGACAAAATCTTTGGGTTGAAGTACGTAGGATGAGTTTAGTCGTTAGAGCGTGCTGGTCTTAACCAACTAATCAGTGTGATGAGGTAATCAGATGACCAGGTCATGAAGATGATCAGGATCAGATGACCAATGTAGTAGCCTTTGAATCATTAAAGGTGCACTGTGCAGGAAATGGTCAAAAAAGGTACTGCAACTATGCTGCTCATTGAAACCGAGTTGCATATTGCCAAATGTGATCTTTTCATGAAAGTTTACTGAGTAATAAACTAGTATTTTCTAGTATGAACCAAGCCCAGTCAATTTTAGAGCTAAAAATGGCTATATCTGGAAATTCAAAATGGCGGACCATGGAGAAGATCCCCCTTTTCATGTATGAAAAGTGCAATTGTTCCAGTCATAATAAACACTTTGAATTTGGTGGTGTTGGTGGTAAAAAATCATGAAAAAGGTGACATTAGTTAATGGGTAGCATGGATTCTGGAAATAAACAACAAAACATCCTGCACAGTGTCCCTGTTTGACTTGGGACCTTTATGAGTAAATTGTGTTACTGATGTTATTGCCATCATAATCCACGTGTTTCCACATGTGTTTGTGTGTGTGACCGTGTTTTTGTGTGGGTGTGTTTTTGTGTGCATGCATGTGTATACGGGTGTGTCATCTGTAACTAGAAGATGTTTTTAGATCTGTCCGTGTTTAAGAGGAAGTGAAATAAAGATAGGAGAGAGGGGGGAGAGGCAGTGACGTTCAGGCTCCCTGGAAAGGGCTTTCTTTTGATTGGTCTGCACAAGTTGTTTGGGTGGAAGGTATGAGGTTGAGGTAGAAAAGTCAGGACTGCTCTGTTCTGAAACGTAGGGTAGGGGAGAGGATGAAGGAGAATTGCTAAAAGAGCAATTCTTTGAAAAACGGATGTCTTACGAATGGATTTGTCATGTGTCCTTAAATGTGGGTGGGTAAACTAGGATACTCGGACAAATTGAAGTAATTTTTGTTTTATCACTTTTAAGTATTTGTGTTCCTTGCCTAATTAAGTCCTGAAGGAAGATATTTGGGAGCTCTTGCACTATAACAGGGGTGGCCAACCAGTCGGAGACCAAGAGCCACATTTTGTAATGTGTCACAGCAAAGAGCCACATCAGCACACAAACATCACGCGGGCGTATAAACATGCGCACACCCACCAACATGGGCATCACCCATCCTTCTCGCACCACAGACCAGCATACACAACAACACATGGGCATGAACATTAACCATCTCTTCCTCACACACACACTCACACACACACACACACACACACGGAAAGTGTCAGATTGATGTTACACTCCAACGTAATGGCCTGCCTACAAGACAATCCTGAATAGCCTATAAGATGACTACCCCCCCTCCCTTTTTTTTTACTTCTTCAATTTTTTTGGGGGAAAAGTTTTTTTCAAGATAAAAATGTTGTTACATAAAAAGACAAGGGTAGGCCTACACAGGTAGGCCTACACCGGTCACATTTTAATAAAACACCTTTTAAAACACAGCATAATTTCCATGAGCACTCTTTATATCAGAGCACCAAGATAGTAGCGTGGCACAAAGATTCTCCGCCTCTCTTAGCTCATTTGGGGGTTAGGCGCACATAGGCACTGCTTTCTTGCGCACAGATTATCATTGGATGTTTCCAATGCATCCAAAACTTAACTATTTGGTTCATCAAATCGCCGTTCATTTTCCACATTAATGTTTCAGCGGGTGCTGACAGGGGGCCATGGGGAAAAACAAAGTTTTCTTTTTGAGACTAAACTGAGCGCGAACAAACGACAAGTCGATTGAACTTGTTTCCCACCTTCACGCTTTGACAATGGCTGATAGACCACCGCCGACATTCACAGCGAAAACCAGGAAAGAACATTATTTTTGGCTCTATTTTTTGTATAGCCCGCGAAAATAAGTCGATTTTAAACCAAAAACACAATGTCACATTCGGGTCAATAGCCATGAACACTCCTTCTAACAGAGCGCAGAGATGGCTACGCAGCACAGAGATTCTCGGCGCATCTCTGCTCCAGACAGACGCATCTCTCTTGAGCAGATAATCATTTGCACATGTATTGCCGCCATATCCGAGCAATAGAATCCACATATGGACAGTAGTACATTTTCTTGACCTTATTGAGAGTTGTAATTGCCTTGAGGAGTGATGGCCAAATCTTTCAGGTTAAAACATTCTTCCGCTATTCTGTCTAGTCAGCGAAAGACGCGGTCACTTTTTAAAGCGCTATTTTTAGACCATGCTTAAATCACGTTTTGTATTTGGGCCGATGCAATAACAAATGTCACACATCTAGGTGATCATTCAGGACACATTCAGGCAAGGCCTACTACAGTAGTACCAAGACCACAGGGCACTTATTTGCCATAGTTCTAATCAACTTTGTGTGCGCAATTACAATGCATATTGCCTATGGGACATGAACACAAACTTGGACATGAACGCAAGAGCCGCAAGACACCAGGCAAAGAGCCGCATGCGGCTCGAGAGCCGCGGGTTAGCCACCTATGCACTATACAGTAGAAGAAAGGTTCCAGCTAGTCATGTCACCATTCACTCAGGGAAGCCAAAGGGGTCAGTTTTCCAGGGCCCAGGGAGAGGGGTTGCCCGGAGATGGGTCCTCATTACATAGGTTGTGTTAAGAGTAGGGGTGGTACGGTTTACAAATGTCACGGTTCGGTCCATATCACGGTTTCAAGGTCACGGTTTTCGGTTTTGTACGGTTCTGTATTATATACAAATTTGAATGAAAATGTAAGCTTATCATGGGTATGTTGAATTTGACTTCATTTAACCCAACTGAAAGAGGAAAGATATCAATGATTTTAACATGCTTCCATTTATTTCACAAAAAGGGAGAACTAAGTCCTAACTTTTAAGTTGACAAATATTCAAATATTACATGCTATAACACATTTGACGTGTAAAAATAAAACAGCTACACTCCTGTAGGTAATGGGACCATTAGGTCAGTGTAGTATGACTATTTTGGTTAATGACACACTGAGAACGAATTGGACTTTTATTTTGATACCGCTTTCTGCGAGTTTTGCGCTTATGAATCAGTTGCTTCCTATCATGAAACTGCCGGCTGTGAGAAGCATAGAAGTAAAATCAGAAGTCAAATTCAATTTTAAGTGAACAAGTGATAGGGTTATGTTATGTTAAAATGTGAAAGTTAAGGTAACAAATAATTTAAAAAGATCGTTTTTTAGAAGTGTATGCACAAGAATGTTTCACAAAACTCCTGTGAAGCTGAGCCTTTTAAAACAGTCAAATTTTATTTTTGTTATAATGTTAAACATCAATGTTAACTAGGCAACAGCACAAAGTCCCATTCCGTCCATCAGAGTTTAACTGGCTACATATAATTAGGCCTACAGTTGATTGCAGTTAAGGACAGCACAGTGAATCGATATGTTCAATTATCTCGCATTTTGCCGTCCGGAATCCCCATTCCACGTGGATATAGCCTACACTACTAGGCTACTGTAACCTAAGTCATAGTCTGCTTTGTTCTGCTAATCTGTCATTGTTTGTAAATTCATGTGCATTTAATTTAAAATGGTCAGCATAAAGGCTGGGAACAGTCACTTGCGCTAACGTGGAGAGAGAGGGGGGAGAAGGTGACGCTGCTGACCGACCTGCTCTTGCTTGTAGGCTACTGTAGCCTAGTCAGCTGGCGCATGCTGTTACATTATGTCTTTCAGTTGGCTGATAGAAATCAGTCTTTCCACACTCAATATCCTACGTAGTCTTTGTGTTTTATGCTTGTAAAAGTAGTAGGATTTTAATAGCGTCGTCCGCCGGTGGTCACTCTATTTTTTTTTTTTTTGAAACCGTGGGCACCGTGCGGTTGCCCACTACCCCGTTCCGTGACATGCAAACCGTACGGTCTCGGTTTGCAACGCAAACCGTACCATGCCTAGTTAAGAGTGGGGGTCCTTTCAGATGACTTTGTCCTGAACTCGGCAAACATTGACAGCGGCCCTGCATAGCATCATATCAGTGGTCATGTTAGGTGCCCATAGCAACCTATTACATTGGCATATCTCTATAAACTTAAATAATCTCTGGTTGTACATTGGTTGTATTTAAGAGTGGGGGTCCTTTCAGATGACTTTGTCCTTGGCCGCTGCCCTGCATAGTATACCTGGCAATCTAGTGGAGGGGTGTTAAAAGCTTGTATTCGTTTATTCTTCAGTTCTCCTCTAAAGATGGCTGTCTCGCATTCACATTCACATTCACATTCATACAGTGTGATGAGACTGTCAGGCCTGCTATTGTGCACTGAACATGTAATTGAACATGATGGGATCATTGTCATGGGGGAAAGGAGTCAACACAGGCTTTATGTCAGAAAATAATTGGTTTGTGTTGGGGGATGTGATCATCAAATATAAAATCGCATTGACGTGCCACATTTACAACGCTATGCTGCGTTTATTGACATCTTCAACACACACGGCTTGTCTACGATGAATACTTTGTGGGGGTTTTTGTTTGTATTTGTGTGGTTTCACGCTTGCTTGTCTGACATTACAAGGACCCAGACTCAGACTGTCACATTGGCACGGGGTATCTGGGGGGTGTCACATCTTATTTTGTCCTTAACCCGTCATACTTCAACTTTGTCTGCTTGTAAGACCATCATGTGACAAAATCAGTAACTAAAAAGGGAAATTTTGGTCAATGTTTCCTCTTTCATGCAAAAATGAATTTAGAGCTTGGCGTCAGAATGTTCATCGAGCCGTCCCCTCAGTGTTGTGTCACTATGGAAGTGCGCTTGTTTATTTTCTGTCTGACGTGTTTTGGTTGGAAGGCAAGGCTGCCTTTAAAAAATGCTCCACATTCCCCTCGTCACTGCCCTGGTGTCAGTGACTCAGCCTGAACCACTTCAATCAAGCTCCCGGCTGCGTCTCATTTCCTCACGCGCTGACACTTTTGACACATCATGTGTTAGGAGTAGGCACTGAGCCAGATCATCCGTCTCTGCCCCAAAATGCCCTTTTTGGCTTACAAGTTAACCAGACCGTGCCAGCTCCCTGGCACCCTGGCACCCTGGCACCCTGGCACCCTGGCACTCATCCTCAGCCCATGCCGTGCTCTGTTGAGACAGTCTCTGTGTAATGTGTCAATTGGGTTCTTTTGGCATTGTTTTTGTCTGTCTCACTTGTCCTTATTCAAACATCATCTGTCAAGGGGTCAGATGGGGGCTGGTGATTAAAGACTGCGTCCCCACAGACTTGTTATGATGATGATGATGATGATGATCTTCTTTGTGAGGTCAGGCTTGGGATAAACAGATTTCAGACTGTGTGTGGGTGGGCCGGGGTGACTGTCTACTGACAGATTCAGGATGGTGAGTAGACAGGGGGGCAGGTCAGGAGGAGGGGTGGTGGCATGGAGTTTAGCCAGACTGATTGCCGCTTGACACTGCAATGAAATGAGTGCTGTGGCGAACATTCATAATACCATTTCGCTTCCGACATAATTCGGACCCCCAAACCCAATTTCACACGATCGTAGCATTGCTAGTCAATGGGCGGCGCCGACAAAATAGAAATCGTCTCTAATTGCTATCCGACATTAACGAATGTCCACGGACATCGGCGCCGGTGTGCAGGGTTCTATTGAAAACAATGGAATCGAACTTTTGCGGAGCAGTGCTCAGCACTTTGTTGGAGCCAATGTGCGGAAGCCGTTAGTATAGAATATGCACTGCATGCTCACAAAACCCATTACATGTACAGAGCCTACATACCACATGCGTGATCAGGCATTTGCAAATCAGCCGTATTCACAATTTCTTTTTCTTTACCAATTCATGCATGCACACCAGCCACACATGGTGGTAGGAGTAGTGCTTGAGGCTTTTGAAAAGGGGAACTGGTCCTCAGTCTGAACTCTGAAAGAAAAAAAAAGTGAGGTACAGTGAAATGGAATAAGCACAAGCACTTGATAACCAAAGAAGTTGTATTTCACACATCTAAAAGGAGGCTGTGTGTCTGTGTGATGAACAGCCCAGCCGCTGGTGAGGAGGGTCAGTGTGCTCTGTCTTGTGAAGGTGCAAAATGAGCACACAGCCACGTATCATAGCAATGTTCACTCTTAACCCATTTTAGCCTGATGCTGCCTATATGTTGTTCGACCTTTGGCACCTGGTGCGACATATTAGGGCTGCACGATTATGGAAAAAATCATAATCACGATTATTTTGGTCAAAATCGTAATCACGATTATTAATCACGATTATTGATTTTTTTTGCAGATTTTTTTGAAAATTATAACAAGATGAAATATAACCAAGAATGAATTATATACGGGATGAGCAAAATAAAATTAATTGTAACAATTATGTAAAGGCAATAGGATGAGATTTCTGGCCAGAAACACCAGCCTGTCAGTATGTTCTGGCTTCAATGAAGCTCTCAAAGGTAGGTCACTATTGCCACGATTAAATCACGATTGTAATCATGACTTCGATTTCGCGACTTTATCACGATTTTCGACGACATATACTCTGCATTCAGGCTCTTGAGATTTGAGAGTTTTTTTTTTTTAATTAAAAATGTGGGTATGTTAGAGCTGAAAGAACACACTTTTAATCTAAAAGGAGTCTCCATGCTTTTAAATGCAACTTATTTCGTGTTTTTATGTGCTTCGGAGGATGAGATGTTTTGGTTTTAATAGGCAGAGGGCACCTTTTCCCAAAAAGGGCTTAAGAATTCAGCTGGCGTTTTTTGCAGGTGCTTTAGGCTAAAATGAGTTAATTGCAAAAAAATAATAATTGGACGGGCATCGCTTCGACTCGCCGTTGTTAAGTCCAGGCGTAAGTTCTACCATGTGCTTTAACACACTTAACGTCAGTCCTGAATATTGGTTTAATTTTAACAAAGGTGACAAGCAGTTATTACCAGGCTTAGCAAAGACCAGGTAGTGCAACTGGCTCCAGAAGGACAAGGACGGTCATTCACACTGCAAGCACAGGGCGTAGGCGACACGTGTCCGACTGTATCAGTGCTCAGTACAAAACGGTTAGAAAACATGAAAACTGATTATTCCTTTCACCCAAAGCTAGGTGAAGGGAGAGGCGGAAGGACGGGAGAGGTGCCGGCTACCAGATGCCAGACAAAAAAAGTACCACACACTCTCGAGTGGTTAGGAAGCAAGGGTATTTTTGTAGTCTGAAGTAGGGCTGCACGATTATGGAAAAATTATAATCACCATTATTTGGGTCAAAATCGGAATTACGATTATCAATCACGATCATTGATTTTTTTGCAGAATTGTATTATAAAATGTTAACAACATGAAATATAACCAAGAATTAACTAGACTGCCTGTGCAGTCGCCTTCGACTGCTTAAGGTATATCCCCGAAACGCGACGCTTCCAGTCTCCCATCATTCCTACCACTCCCGTCCACCATTTCGTAAACGTATATGATACATACAGACGTGACATGACGTGCATAGGCTTAAAACCAAACGACTATTGTGAAAATGAAGCAGAAAATGGGGCAAATGGTAATACTGTTTTAATGGTTCAGTGGATATACCACATTAGGTACAGTGTAATAACCAGTGTAACAATATTTAATACAATGTAATACCAGTGTAACTCCGTCATTGTTTTACTTACATCATGTGTTTGTGTGTAAGTGGTATTACATGGTATTGCATATTGTTACACTGGTATTACACTATATTACATGGTATTGCATACTGTTACACTCGTTATTACACTGTACCTGATATTGCATATTGTTACACTGGTATTACACTAGTATTACATGGTATTAAATATTGTTACATTGGCTATTACACTGTACCTAATATGGTAGATTCACTGAAATGGTGAACCATTAAAATAAGGTGTTACCGGGCAAATCAATCCAGCCAGAAGTTATGGGCCAAATGAAATTCCGCCATTTTGAAAGTGTTGTCTTCCGAACTCGAATCAGTTCATGAACCTACCCTAGAGCATTCACACACAAAATCTGGGACAAATCCATCCATCCGGTCAGTAGTTATGGCCTTAACAATAATTCGGCCATCTTGAATTCAGCCATCTTGAAAGTGTTGACCTCCAAACTCGAATCAGTTCATGAACCTACCCTAGAGCATTCACACACCAAATCTGGGACAAATCCATCCACCCGGTCAGAAGTTATGGACCAAACAAAAATTCGGCCATCTTGAATTCAGCCATCTTGAAAGTGTTGACCTCCAAACTCGAATCAGTTCATGAACCTACCCTAGAGCATTCACACACCAAGTCTGGGACAAATCCATCCACCCGGTCAGAAGTTATGGACCAAACAAAAATTCGGCCATCTTGAATTCAGCCATCTTGAAAGTGTTGACCTCCCAACTCGACGCAGTTCATGAACCTACCCTAGAGCATTCACACACCAAATCTGGGACAAATCCATCCACCCGGTCAGAAGTTATAGACCAAACAAAAATTCGGCCATCTTGAATTCAGCCATCTTGAAAGTGTTGACCTCCAAACTCGAATCAGTTCATGAACCTGCCCTAGAGCATTCACCCAAAAAATCTGGGACAAATCCAAACATCCGTTCAAAAGTTATCGCGTTAACACGAAAGACCTTACGCGGCGGCGGACGCGGCGGCGGACGCGGCGGCGGACGCGGCGGCGGCGCACGCAAAACCATTACATCCCCGACGCTCCGCGTTTCGGGGATATAATTATATATAATTGTAATAATTATATAAAAGGCAATTGCATGAAACTTGGGTGGACAGATTTCTGTTCAGAAACACCAGCCTGTCAGTATGTTCTGGCTTGAAGTATGCTCGAAGGCAGGTCACTATTGCCGTGATTAAATCCCGATCTTCGATTATTTTCTATTAATTGTGCAGCCCTAGTCTGAAGGTTTAATGAAGGCTGACTAGAATGCTCTCACCTTAGTATTCGTTTCGTCATTTCGTCGCCTACAACATGGGAGTGTGCAACAGTTCTTTTTGTGCTCTTATGGTGCACTGTCTCACATACACATGGAGAGACTTGCTGTGCTGTGGGGAAGGACCTCTTTTATAAGAATGAGGAAGTAATACTGATACTGTACCCTTACGGACACATGCTCGCACACACAAACGCACACAGACACAAATGCACGCACGCACGCACGCACGCACGCACGCACGCACGCACGCACGCACGCACGCACGCACGCACGCACGCACGCACGCACACACACACACACACACACACACACACACACACACACACACACACACACACACACACACACACACGCACACGCACACGCACACACGCACACACACACACACACAGTAAATGGAATCATTGGCACTTTTTTCACATGGGAAGACCAAATCCACAGAGATGTAGTGTTAACATGTTTTGCCTGACTCTCCTGTCTCCTGTGTCTCAACTCAGACACTGCAGAATCAACACATCCAAAATAAGACATGAGAGCACTGTATTCTACCATTTGTTCTCAACCACTATTGTAGAGTATATACAGTAAGTAGCAGAGTTCTATAAAGTAAAAGTATAAGTGCTGTTATGGGTGTAATTCCAACACCAGTAGTATGATTTTACATAGTTGCAGCTATTTAACATCATTCTAATGCTGTAAGTGCATTTGTAGCAGGACTTCAACGTCTGCTTGAAACAACTCTGCTAAGTAGTACTACCAATGCTACACTAATGATTATGTTTAATTGACCAAAAAATTGTGGTATTATTCACAATTCCATGGTGACCCCCTGATGAAGACAGAAGCTATACCGTTGAAACATGTCAGGTAAAAGATGTCTGAAGTAAAAGAAAAAAACAAAGTTTTACTAGAAGCAGGAGTTACTGTTGTATCGATGGATCGAGGAGGTGCACGGTCCTGTATAGCAAGAGAAACGCTGGACGCTGCATGGAGTGGAGTGGGGGCACAGACCTCGGGCTAAATAGTTTTGTTTTTGCCAGCGGGCCTGGCAGGACAGGTGTTCCAGAATCAATAAGGACAGGAAGGGTCAGGATGCAAAGGTGACCGGGGAGCAGGACTACAGGTGACCCCTAGTGGAGCTCCAGGACATTTTGACCCTGTGTGTGTGTGTGTGTGTGTGTGTGTGTGTGTGTGTGTGTGTGTGTGTGTGTGTGTGTGTGTGTGTGTGTGTGTGTGTGTGTGTGTGTGTGTGTGTGTGTGTGTGTGTGGGTGTGTGTGTGTGTGTGCGCATGTTTGTGTGTGCGCATGTTTGTGTGTTGGTGTGTGTGTACATGTGTGTGTGTGTGTGTGTGTGTACATCTGTTTGTGTGTTGTGTGTGTGTGTGTGTTGGTGTGTCTCTGTGTACATGTGTGTGTGTGTTTCGTGTGTGTGTGTGTGTGTGTGTGCACGGCCGTCCGAGCACAATTGTATGTGCGAATGTGCTTGTGTGTGTGTGTGTGTGTGTGTGTGTAGTTGTAGTGGAGTGAGTGGATGAGTGCATGGGTCAAGAGGAAGAGGAAGATGGGCTACTTGTGAGAAGAGGAAAGGCCAGCTGATTTTCACTTTCCACCTCTACTTCACTTTGAGAGCACAGGTGGCAGAGAAGGAGGATGTGCGTGTGCGCATGTGCATGTTGACTCCTGCTATGACTGCGACAGAACAGTATTTATCCCCTCTGGCTTCACTTCATTAATGATGTGATCTGTGATTTTATTTTGAGTGTGTGTGTGTGTGTGTGTGTGTGTGTGTGTGTGTGTGTGTGTGTGTGTGTGTGTGTGTGTGTGTGTGTGTGTGTGTGTGTGTGTGCGTGCGTGTGCGTGCGTGCGTGCGTGCGTGCGTGCGTGCGTGCGTGCGTGCGTGCGTGCGTGCGTGCGTGCGTGCGTGCGTGCGTGCGTGCGTGCGTGCGTGCGTGCGTGTGTGCGTGCGTGTGTGTGTGCGTGCGCCTCCCAGACCTTCCACTTAAGATGTGCTCATCTCCTGGTGATATCTTCAAGATGACTTAATCTCATAGTTGCTGATGAAGTGTACTGGAACTCAGCAGTTTCATTGGCTGGCAGCGCTGCCAATCTAGCCTGCACTGCAGATATTTAATGCCTTTAACTTCGCTTTTGATTTAGTCAACGCAGCCCCTTTAAACATTACATCACTGATGACTGACTTGGATCCATCCCACTCGACTCTTTTGTGGTGGCTTTGGCACCAGGATTTAATGGATGCAGAGTAGACAGTAATTAAATGAGAAATGCATTTGTGTGCTACTTGCCATAAAATTATGCCTGAATAGACCCCAGTGAGTCTATAGGGGAGAAGGAGAGAGAGAGAGATGGAGAGAGAGAGAGAGAGAGAGAGAGAGAGAGAGAGAGAGAGAGAGAGAGAACGAGTGAAGGAGAGAAAAGGAGGGAGAAACGAATGAAGGAGAGAGAGAGACAAATGAGTGAAGGAGAGAGAGAGAGAGAAATGAGTGAAGGAGAGAGAGAGAGAGAGAAATGAGTGAAGGAGAGAGAGAGAGAGAGAAATGAGTGAAGGAGAGAGAGAGATAGAGAAATGAGTGAGAGAGAGAGAGAGAGAGAGAGAGAGAGAGAGAGAGAGAGAGAGATGAGTGATGGAGAGAGAGAGAGAGAAATGAGTGAAGGAGAGAGAGAGAGAGAGAAATGAGTGAAGGAGAGAGAAGGAGGGAACGAGTGAAGGAGACAGAAGGAGGGAACGAGTGAAGGAGAGAGAAGGAGGGAACGAGTGAAGGAGACAGAAGGAGGGAACGAGTGAAGGAGACAGAAGGAGAGGACGAGTTAGTGAGTGAGTGAGTGAGAGTGAGCACGAAAGAAAGCACAAGGGCACATTTTATCGTCCATCAATCTGCCATTGTGGGGAAATGGCTGTCTGTGCCCCAGCATGGCAGGCTAGAGCTCTGCTTGTGCTGCTTTGCTTTATAGAGCTTGAAAGTGACGTCACTTCCCCCGATTTCATGGGACCTCAACGGCGTTTTTAGTAGAAAATCGTAGCATGTAATCCAATGGTGGTATTAAAATTATATTTCGACCCCCTTCGAGTTGTGCCACGAGCTTCACATACTGTATGTTGTTTCTGATATTTTTGTTTAATTTTTCGTACGAACCCCTAAACTTTTTAGAAAGCTGTTTTTCTTCACATTTTTCATGCAGACGGCCTCGGAACAAAACATTGATACTTCTGCATGAATAATCTTTATCTAGCCTCTTAAACAGCATATTTGTAGCCCAGCGCATGTAATGACTGAGATCGGAAGATATTTACTCGCTACCATGTTGTTAGATGGTCAGCTTAGGTCCTGTGAAATGCGGAACTAAGGGGCAGGACTTTCAAGCTCTATACAAGGTATGGGGAGGAGACCTTCAGTAAGGTGGACCGAGGGTGGAAGCACTGCAGGGGTGTCACGGTACGACAATTTAACCTTCACGGTCATTGTGACAAAATTATCACAGTTTTCTGTATTATTGTCATTTTGAAACGTTGTGTTGAATATGTTAAGAAAGCATTGATGGTCCTACACAAACTAAAATAGTTACAAAAAGGCTCAAGGACTGCTCATTATATTTAAAAATGAAGACAAAACCATATCAAAATCCAATGTTTAAAGGCATAATACATGAATTCTTTGTCATTCTGAAATTATGAGGAGGAAATTGTCACAGTTAGTACTTTTCATTGTAGAAATGATTTGGTTCAGCAATTAACTATGATTCCAGGTTTGACATTACCGGTAGGTGTTAGGCGACAAAGTTTGCCTCCATGGCAACATCAGCAGATGCAGGTTTGAATCCTACCCTTCTACTCCCTATCTCACTCCATGGCTGAGGTGCCCTTGAGCAAGGCACATAACCCCACTCTGCTCCAGGGACTGTAACCAATACCCTGTACTTAAAATAACTGTAAGTCGCTTTTGATCAAAAGTGTCAGCTAAATCTAATGTAATGTAGTAATGCTACTGTATCTTCAGATCTTGTGTTTAATGTGGGCCTCCTGTGCCGTTTTCAAGAGAACTGCAGTTAAAAAAGTGGTGTGTGCCCACCCCACCCCAAAATAATGATCAAATATTCTGGACACAGGTATGAAAAAGGAAAAAAGAAGGAAATGTCCGCACACCAAATAGCTCCTGTGCGGGGATTTTTTTATTTGATGAAGCGCAACTCTTCTTTTCCCCCTTTAACTTGAGAAATGCTGTAGCTGATTAAACCAAACTCAACAATGGGCCCCCCTCCCCTGTGAGCTCTATTTCACACAGCTTAATCAACATGTACTGGAGCGGTAGCTAACAATACAGGGGCGTGTTTCTCGGAAGCGTACTAGTTAGCAACTTCAGTAGTTGGCAATGGGGAATTGCATTGCAAACAACGAAGTAGCTAACATAGTTAGTTCTACGCTTTCCAGAAATGCACCCCGGGTCTGCAGTGTGGGGTTTTTTTGCACTCTTTTTTTTTTTTGTCTGTAGTGTATTCTTGTCAGTGTGTTGAGGTGCTAATGCTTGGCCATTGGCTACTGATTATAAAAGGTGTTGCTTCGTTTTATTTCCCCTTAGCGCAGCAGACGGCTATCTCAGGATAGATTCTGATCCTGTCGTATGCCTGACTTGTGACTTTACTTGGAACTGGTTTAAGTCTTTCCCCTCTCTCTTTTCCTCTCCCTTTCTCATTGTTGTCTTTTTATTCTCTCTCTCTCTCTCTCTCTCTCTCTCTCTCTCTCTCTCTCTCTCTCTCTCTCTCTATCTCTCATATGCACACGTTACTCTTTTCTCTTTCTCTCTCTCTCACACACACATAAATACACACCCACGGGCTCGTAGAGTTGTTTTTATGGTGTGTTAAGTCTATCTAATTAAGACTTTGTGGCAGTAGACAAGCTCGCTACTGTGTGGCCTCTTTTTCTCCCCTATCTAAGCAGAATCCTATCTCATCATCACATTAGCCTTTCTCTCTCTAGCTCTCTCCCACTCTTTCTTTCACCCATGCTTCTCCCTCTCCCTCCATATTTCTCTCCTCTCTCCTTTCTTTCACTCATCCTTCTCTCTCTCTCTCTCTCTCTCTGTCTCTCTGTCTCTCTCTCTCTCTCTCTCTCTCTCTCTCACTCTCACTCTCACTCACTCACTCACTTACTCTCTCTCTCTCTCTCTCTCTCCCCTCCCCTCCCCCGTGTCAGTCTGTCTGTCTCTCTCTGGTGTGCTGCGTGTGTCCTTGGAGGGCCTCTTCTGCGTGAGTGCAGAAGTCTTAATTAGGATGTTCTGTGCTCGTCCTGTTCTGCACATTACATGAGCTGGTGGGAGAGTCCAGCTCTGCTGAGAGGGGGCGGGAGTGGTGTTTTGTGCAGTGGGATCCGCACTGATTTCATACCATGTTTTCGTTACGGCCTGGAAGCCTCGTGGAAGTTGCATGGAAAGTGACAAAATAAGTGGCCCTCGCTGTGTATGGATCATTGATATTTTCCCTCTTTGTAGCTGGTGAGGTGGCAGCAAAGGCCTATGAATCACTAAAAATGGTTAATTACTGCACAAGAAATGAATATGCTTCTTAGGTAGTCCATCAAAAAAGCTTTTTAATGTAACAATGTCTGTGTATTTCCGCCTGTTGCCTTGGTATACCCGTGGTGGTTTCGTGTGTGTCTGTGTGGTTCTTGTTTATGGGACAGCTTGTCCTCAACCTTGCCATGACCGGTCAGTCAGTGTCACAGTCTTGACGTAGTAGCCTGTTGACTGTGTGGTGCTGGAAGACTTTCTCTCCTGTCGTTTCTTCTTTTCTCTTTCCTGTCGTCTCTGTCTTCTCTGTCTCTTCCCATGACCCCTCAGCTTTCGCTTCTCTGCTGTCTATTCCTGTCTCTCCTCTTCCGTTTCTCTGAAAGGCCTCCGCCTGCAGTCTTTCCAAGAAATGTTAACTTTAATCTCACCTCACCTGCACCTTGGACTCCAGCTTGATGTAAAAGGGGATTGTTACTGGGGCCATAATGCTACAGAGGATAGCAAACATGTTTGAGGCAGAGAATCGTATATGAGAGTGAGATAAAGCAGGTGGGTTCTTTTCCGGTATCCACTTTACGTCGGGTGAACGCCCCTTTAGGAGACCTTCGATTAGGAGACCTTCGGAGTCTTGAGGTTGAGAATACATGGAGTCCCCTTAGCGCTGTAGATGGCAGTAGCGCACGTCTTGTGCAAACACCACGAAAAGAGAAGAAGAAGGAGGGACAAGGACCCCTTAGGAGGCCAAATTTTGAGCACACGCTTTTGCATTGAGTGGGCGTGTTTCGATTCCTCTTATTATATATCCAACCTCTTTGTTTGAGGTGTTTAAAATACAACACACTGTAACTTAATTATCAGTAGTATAGATTTGAATGATCAGTTATTGGTATTGTTTTTATCTTGACATTCACAATACGCTGTATTATAGCCAGCAGAGTCTGTCAATTCTGGCGGTGTTTTCAACACGCCTTTCTTTTTATTTCACCGGCAGTATATCAGTATTAGTGTCTTGTATTGGCAAGGTGTGCCAAGTCAGGGAAGGTTTTTCAGAAAGGCTTTCAAGTACAGTAAATAAAGATTTGTTTCCTGTTGCTTTATTCACTTTGTTGTTCTTTACTTTAGTGGTTTCTTGGGCGTAATATTATTATTGTCATCAGAGCCTTTAAAGCAGGAGATTGGAAGCAGGCAGTCACTCTGGACTGCAGTTTTCATTTTGGCCACTTGAGGGCGGTAAAGTAAAAGGCCAGGAGGTTATTGAGCGAGCACACACGCATGCACCAGTGCTCTGAGTATTCAGTATTTTGCCTTTTTGCCATACAGATCCCGTAAATCCCTGTGGTGTACACACACACACACACACACACACACACACACACACACACACACACACACACACACACACACACACACACACACACACACACACACACACACACACACACACACACACAAACTGCCAAGTGCTTTTCCCTCCCTCCCGCTCTCATTTGTGTAATTTTCACACTGGGGAAAACACAATGCACATAGAAAACTAAATCAACTTTTGACTTTTCCACATTAATTTTGTCCTTGAATCATTGTATTACCGTATTAGCCCGAATATAAGACGATCCTGATTATAAGACGACCCCCTATTTTCAGGCTCATGTTTTGGGGAAAAAAGTTTTTTGAAGACTTAATTTTGTTTCACATTGGAAACTTTTCTCAAAATGCAGTTTTTAATTTGTTGGAAAATCTGAGGCTTTTTACAAAGAACAAATTTCACAATATAATCTTCATGGAATTTCCATGATATAAGACCACAGATGGCTACTCATATCCTTTTCCTTTCTTTAGGCTACTCACTTCACCTGTCAAGCGCCAGTAGGCACCT
>NC_085859.1:12470421-12472921 GCF_034702125.1 Engraulis encrasicolus
AAAAAACCCACACTCTTAAAGGTTAATACAATGTCCCTTTTGTCTGCGACCCCCCTTCAGTACCTCTGCCACCCCCCTAGGGGGTCACGACCCCTAGTTTGGGAACCACTGATGTACACATACGGTGGGAGCCACTTATTTTTTCCCAGAGACATCATGTCACTACTCCTTGCAAGCTCCTGCCAGGTCAATTTTGTTGATGAAGGTCAGTAGACTGAAACGTCCTAATTAATTAAAACTTGACAAATGAAAATAGTTTGCGGGAGTTTTGTTTCCCAAGGTCCCGATTCGAAACACCTTGAAAGTGGCATGGTATGTGTGTGGAATGCAAAAAAATAAGTGGCTCCTACCTACTGTGCAGGCACGCACACGCACACGCACACGCGCACACATACACACACGCATACACACACACACACACACACACACACACACAGACACACAGACACACAGGCCACAGGCAAGCACAGACAACCAGGGAGGGACTGGAAAACTGTTTGTCAAATGTGTGAAGAACTTAATTCCAGTTCCAGTTTTATGCCTTGCTTGAATGACAGAGAAATGTTTTCCACTCGAGCATGCCATAGAGTTTATTTCCCATCAGGTGCTGGGAGTTTACAGGTGAGCACACACACACACACACACACACACACACACACACACACACACACACACACACACACACACACACACACACACACACACACACACACACACACTAGAGGTTACTAGATATACCGGTGCCATTTTGGTACTGCGGTACTGAGGCATATAAAATGGCACAATATTACAATTGGATAGGATGGGTACTTGCAACTACGTGGCACATTCGCCACACGACGTCACGTTGTAACTACATCTGAGAGAAGCAGGAGACGAGAAGGCAGTAGGACTTGAAAGGACACTGTGTGAGATTTTTAGTTGTTTATTTCCGGAATTCATGCTGCCCATTCACTAATGTTCCCTTTTTCATGAATATTTACCACCAGCATCAAATTCTAGGTATTCATTATGACTGGAAAAAATGCACTTTTCAAACATGAAAAGGGGGATCTTCTCCATGGTCCGCCATTTTGAATTTCCAAAAATAGCCATTTTTAGCTGCAAAAATGACTCTACTTGGACCATACTAGAAAATATTTGTTTATTACTTAGCAAACTTTCATGTACTGTAAATAACAAATTTGGCAATAGCCAACCCAATTTCAGTGAGCAGCATAGTTGCAGTACCTTTTTTGACCATTTCCTGCACAGTGTCCCTTTAAAATAAGGTGTAACATTGTCAAATTTTCCAACAAACAGCTTCCTTGGTAGAGGTCTGCACTCTTAGTGCATTTGTAGTTAAGATTTTTTTTTTTAATTTTTATGTAGCACAGGGTTAGACAACTTTTGGAGATTCCACATTAGCTGAAAAAAGAAGCCATCGCTGTAAAACTAGTTCAGAATTCAGAACTCCTGTCTTTCCTACACGTACCTAAGACCTGTCGGAGGCCTGTTGTAAAACCACAGGGATATTCCACCAGAGAAAAAAAGAAAATATTTTGCCTTTTTTCTGTAGTCACAACGCAGAAAGGCTTGGAAAAAAGGTGTATGTAAGTAAGTAAGCAAGCAAGCAAGTAAGCAAGTAAGCAAGCAAGCAAGAAAGCAAGCAAGCAAGCTTGGAAAAAAGGTGTAACAATCAGCTTGCTGTGACCTTGCTAAGAAAGAAAGAAAGAAAGAAAGAAAGAAAGAAAGAAAGAAAGAAAGAAAGAAAGAAAGAAAGAAAGAAAGAAAGAAAGAAAAAGAAAGAAAGAAAGAGGAATGGTGTACGCTATGTGCACTGAAGTGTACTGTAGTATATGTGTTGTATACAGGTGGATAATGGTATCCATTGTGAAAGCCTGGCACAATGCATCTCTTCTTTGCTTTCCTCTGATCTAAAGCCCATCTCTTTTAACCATTAGGCCACGGCTACCTCGAGAACCGAGGAGTGTGCTCCTACCTTTTCCATGTTGTGCTACAGTCATAGAAAATAGTCGCATGCCAAGTCACTGTGCAAAACACCCAGCATGCACTGTGTTCCCATTACAGCCCTTTAGGAGACGCAGCAGGCATACGGAGAAATGCACACAGATAGATAAGAGTAGCATGTACACACACACACACACACACACACACACACACACACACACACACACACACACACACACACACACACACACACACACACACACACACACAGACTCTCGCTAGTAGCAGAGGCAAAATCAAATTAAAATCACAGATCACATCATTAATGAAGTGTCAGAGGGGATAAATACTGTTCTGTCGCAGTCATAGCGGGAGTCAAAAGACACACACACACACACACACACACACACACACACACACACACACACACACACACACACACACGCATGAACACACACACATATGCATGAACACACACACACATGAAAACGCACGCACACACACGCACACGCACACACACACGCACACACACATATATGCATGAACACAC
>NC_085859.1:12482921-12497921 GCF_034702125.1 Engraulis encrasicolus
GTACACACACACAAAACTAGCTTTTCGCTTGCTGGCCTACTCGCCACTCTGTCATGGAACGTTCGCTGAAAGTTCACGTGGCTTTAACTGCCAATTAACAGGCGAGAAGTACCGAACTCTGCATTCCAATTGTATTGGTTACTTGCTTACTCGCCTCGGTCGAAGATAAAATATTTTCAACTCGGGATCCGCCCACATCGCATCGCTTGTGCAGTACTCGCCTGCGAGTCTCACTGGAATACATCGACATTCTATTGACTTAATTCGCTGAACGAGTAACTAGTAGCGACATGTGTATACGGCCCTTAACTCCCTTGCTCTGAATATTTAACATCTTTATGAATGCAGCATCAAGCTGTCCCTTAGGTTACCTAGGACTAGGAATACGTCCTACCAACATCTATTTTTTCTTTAGTGTTAGATATCCTTTGGGCTTTTATTTCTGAGACAGACACATAGGAAATTAGTGGGAGAGAATTGGGTTAACGTGGTTCGTGGGTGGTACGGTAAGTGAGACAGGTAGAGGGAGGTGATGTGTAGGTTGGCAACAGACAGAAGCTGTGATCAGAGACGCCAACCTGGCCTCCTGATGGACGTGACGTCAAGTGTTTGGCGCCACCCACAGGCAATGTGAAACACTGCTGGCGGGATACACAGACGGACAAATAGAGAGGCGGACAGGAGAACAGGGTCATCGCAATACCGTTTGGGGGACCAGCTAACAACCAAGGGGATGAGGGGAGGCAGTTGTGTGTAGGATTCGGTTTGACCCTGGAGGGAGGTGAGATGTCAAACAGCAATCAGACAATCATTGTTTTACCGCATAAATAGACCAGGCGCGATGCGATTCAAGCGACAGAGTGCAGCAACAAGCGATACGAGCGATTGAAGAGACTAGAGTATGTCCGTACAGGCAGAAGGCAAACGCGACTTGTCGCCGAACCGCGTTGTAGAAAGTTGAAAGGATTTCAACTTCAAACTGTCGCGCTCGTCGCACAAATTGCTCTAGTCTCCAGAATCGCTTTTGTCGCGCGACTCAATACAAAGTCTATTACTTCCGTCGCTCGCCTCGCTCTTGTCGCGGTAGGTGTATTCCTGTGGTTAGAGGGTGGTTCAGTAGGCAGTGTAGAGATTTGTTGGTGTAGCAGACAAAAGATTAAATATTGTATGTGTGTGTGTGTGTCTGATTGAGCATGAGAAGAAGAAAAATCAAGTTTTACTTTAAAACGTCAATCAGCTGAAAGAGTACAGTTCATTGGTGGTAGTCAATTAACAATCAATGAATCGGTTCCTTCCTAGGTGCATTTGTCCGTGCGTGTGTGTGTGTGTGTGCGTGCGTGCGTGCGTTTGTATACATGCATATGTTTATACGAGTTCCTCTACATCTGAGTTGTTTTGAAAGGCAAAGCGTTGTCACAGCAGGGCAGTAATTAGTGGTGAGAGGGTGCCTACACACACACACACACACACACACACACTTGACATATACAGTCACAAATAGGCGCGCGCGCGCACGCACACACACACACACACACACACACACACACACACACACACACACACACACACACACACACACACACACACACACACACACACACACACACTTGACATATACACAGTCACAAACAGGCGCACACACACACACACACACACACACACACACACACACACACACACACACACACACACACACACACACACACACACACACACACACACACACACACACACACACACACACACGCTCACCACAGGACCCCCATGGGTGCTGCTGCTTGGCCAGGAGTGTTCATCAGCAGCCAACCTCACTACACAGCGGGGAACCTTTAATGGGCTCCTTCCCCCAATAGCACCGTCAATATGGCTTAGGCATTGTTGCCAGATTGGGCTGTTTCCCGCCCAATTGGGCTGCTTAGGATGGCCGTGTGCGGGTAAAAATGGCTTTTAGCAGAAAAACCCGCCCAATTTTTGCCATAGAAATCAATAGAATTGGGCGGGATTTTGTGCTTCTTGGCGGGTTTTGAGCAATTTTTGGGCTGGAAATCATCAGATTCATCTGGCAACCCTGGGCTTAGGATGGCTAGGCCAGGCAACGCCAGCAAATGAAGGAAGTGCTCTTCAACTGGTGTGTCTGTGTGCGTGTGCGTGCGTGTGTGTGAGAGAAAGTGTGTGTGTGTGCGTGTGTGCGTGTGTGTGTGCGTGCGTGCGTGCGTGCGTGCGTGCGTGCGTGCGTGCGTGCGTGCGTGCGTGTGTGCGTGCGTGTGTGTGTGCGTGTGTGTGTGCGTGTGTGTGTGCGTGCGTGTGTGTGTGCGTGTGTGTGAGAGAAAGTGTGAAAGTGTGTGTGCGTGCGTGCGTGCGTGCGTGCGTGCGTGCGTGTGTGCGTGCGTGCGTGCGTGCGTGCGTGTCTGCCTGCCTGCGTGCGTGTGTGTGTGCGTGCCTGCGTGCGTGCGTGCGTGCGTGCGTGCGTGCCTGCGTGCGTGTGTGTTGGGCTAGCCAAGCCACGTCCTCCTAGACTACTGGTCAGTCAACAGCTTTGCTGTAATGGTCTGTGGTGACTCATCCAATCAATGGGCCGTGCTTTGACCCATGGGCACACCGCACACACACACACACTTGTGTATGACCACACACACACACACACACACACACTTGTGTTTGACAGGCAGCATGAGGTTTGGTGACGAGTGTCAAACGGCTAAGTACGGATTTCACTCGCTCACCATTGTGGATGCTGCGCAAGTCATGGACGGCAGTTTCCCACTGGCAAATAAGAGTAAAAAAATATTACAGATGGAGTCACTCAGTCAGCACACACACACACACACACACACACACACACACACACACACACACACACACACACACACACACACACACACACACACACACACACAAGGTCTGTGTAGCGAAGGGGAGTAGAGTTGCCCAGCTGGGACTCGAACCCAGACCTTCTGGGGTAGTAAACCGGGGCTCTGACCGCTACACCAAAGAGCCAGGCTCGTTGGCATGTCAGTCAGAACACACCCACAACCCTAGTGATGGTCACTCCATCACACTGCCTTCCCCTTCGGGAAGCGCACCCGTGCGCTTCACACACTCATGGTGTCCCTCACGCAACTGCCCATCATGCTTCTCCCATCCAGTGTGCCCCGTCATCAATGCTTCACCCATCACTGGGGTCCCTCACACCAGGGTCACCAATCCTGGGGGTCCCTCACATGGAATTACGGCTCACACACAATGGGTACGCTTCCGATGGCCTCACGGTACCATCCCACTTCTGACACCATTTGTAGCGAAGGGGAGTAGAGTTGCCCAGCTGGGACTCGAACGAAGACCTTCTGGGGTAGTAAACCGGGGCTCTGACCGCTACACCAAAGAGCCAGGCTCGTTGGCATGTTAGTCAGAACACACCCACAACCCTAGTGATGGTCACTCCATCACAGTCTGGCAGTGAAGGACAAGGACGAGGAGCTGTGTGACAAGAGCTGTCCACTAGGGTCATTGCTGATATACAACAGTAAAGCCACAGCCACTTAACCCATTGTGTCCTGGACACACACATACAGGTTTTTCAGGATTTTGAGATTTTAGTTGTTTCATTAACTATATGGGTATGTTAGAGCTGAATGAACACATTACCATGCAAGGGGAGGGTCTTGGCTTTTAAATGTAACTCATTTCTGGTTTGTATGTGCTTTGGAGGCTGAGATATTTAGGATTTAATAGGAAGAGGGCGTAGGACAAAATGGGTTAAAGTATGTCCACGGGGGCTGTTGACTCTCCTCCCCCCTTTATGTAGGTTTTTTGGGTGGTGATTCCATGCCATGCCGACTGTCCTGTTCTGTAAGCTGTTTTAGGGGATGTTTGCCTGTTTAAATGTAAGTTTTAATGTGTCTCACTGTTATAGTGCCATTTTGGGAGGGTTTTGTGTTTATCGTGAAACTTAAAACTCACTAAATACTTATTTTTAGTGTCGCTCAGACACAGCAGTATAGCAATTGTGTGGGTGGTGTTTACAATTTCAAAACACTTTTTCGTAATTATCATTCATTTTGTATTATTAACGTAGTCATTGTGGGGCAAAATTGAAACGGTTTCCTAGGTAATGTTAAAATAATGTACAGTACACCATTAAGAGGCTCATTTATCAGAGTTCCATATGCGAACAAGAGAAGAAAAATAAGAAAAAATGTGGTCTCCCAGTTATGGGTGCCATCTTTCTTTTGTTTTAGTCCCATGCCACAATAAGCTGAGATGATGTCAAGTCAAATTTTAGACACGTTTTTTTTTGTGTGTGTATAGCTGTCATATCGCTAAAACGGATTTAATTATGTTTGACTGAATTCTACCTTCAAACTTTTTTTGAATGGGTCGTGACATCAATTCAGTGTTTTTCACTTTGTGTAAAGCAGCCATGTTGATGCATTTCAACTCCAAACATCTCAGGTAGCTTGTCTCTGGTCTGTCACTCCAGCTGTCAGTGTCTCTTGACATCCTCTGTTGATGTGTACCGTGTTTAATTAAGGGTTTTATTGGACTCGCTCTGTTTTGTCTCTACTTAGGAAACAGTTTTAATTTATTAGCCAACTTTTTTGTGAGTGCTTGGTGTTAAGAGGAACGGTTTAGTTGATGTTTACCAGGGGCCTTTACTGAGAAGCTTAAGAAAATTAGGGCTCCAGGCTCTTCTATTATTTGTTTATTTGTTCATTTGTTTATTTGTTGGGTCCCCATTAGTTGTGGCAATGCCACAGCTATTCCTCCTGGGGTCCTTTTCTTCAATGAAATCAGTTCATCATAGTATTAAAAATAACAACCGAAGATCATATATCAGCAAAGACATTTGAATTACACAATTGAATTCAACCTGCTGATAAATTTCAATTTATCAATATTCCATCTTAAAAAGAACTCTTTCCTAAAATATCTTGACTTGTTTTTTAAAACTGGCTTTAGAATTTATTTTATTAGTTGATTTACTTCTTGATGATGATTTACCTCTTAACTTAACCTGGTATATTCCTGGACCAGCTTCTTAGGATAGGCCCCAGCTGTAAACAAGCTCTTATCTATTTGCATACGCTCGGCCACTTTGTTTTGCTCAGTCAAGACATTTTGCCTGAAGATGGTTACATTATAACGTTAGTACATTTTATCTGTCGGTCTTGAAGTGTTCAATAGTTAAGTGTTTAAGTAACTATTGTATGTTTTGTGGAGGTTGGTAATAGTGCAGTAAAAGTTGAGCCCATGATGCATTTTACTGCTTGCCTCTGTATAGAGCAGTGGTTCTCAATCCCAACCGATCTTTCTTGATCAAGCGCCCCCTTGATCTCATCATGAGACTCCCAACGCCCCCTGGACCTCATCATAAGCCTGCCAACGCCCAGACTAATGTCCCCCAATGGCAGCTGAGCACTGCCACATCTCAGCTGTATTCCCCCTCAACGCCCCCCAAGGGCTCCTCAGCACCCCCTGGGGGGCTGTGAGGGCTCCCGTTGAGAACCACTAGTATAGATCACCATGACAATTCAGTGCCATTACCACACTTCCGCTTGGCAATCGCTCAACAGGCCCGGGCAGAACATGCAATTACAGAGGAAATTGCAGGATAGTTTGTCTTTTGTCGATTGAAAATGGGGGACAGTTTTTGCAATCAAGGGTGTGCCTGAGAATTGGCCAAGCTGGGTGATGGCAGGGAATGCTATGGTATGTGCATATTGTGCGTGTTTGTGCGCACGTGTGTGTGTGCGTGTGCGTGTGTGTGCACGAACACATGGCCGCATGTGCAACCCTTTTCTGATTTTCCATAATAATGTGTTTTTGTGAGTTGATGTGTATGTGTATCGCTGGTCCCTGTGCAATACCCTAACTCCATAACACAATAGTAGTGGAAAAGTAATTGTAAAAAATCAAATCAAACCGACTCGCATCGTATCGTGGGGAATTCTTAAGTATCGAAAAAAATTGAATCCCTGATTCAAGAAATCGATACCGTATCGTATCGTCATGAAGGCTGTGATTTACACCCCTAGTGGTGACCATTTCTTTTTCAGACAATGTGTATGTCTGTTTGTTTGTTGACAAAGTATGTGTTTTCCAAACTGCTTGGGTGCATATTAACTTTTGTGGTGTTTTTGTTCTGTTGTGGTGTTTTGTGGTGTTTTTGTTCATGGGTCGAAGCCGTTTTTTGAGGCTCAGACGTCAGGTGGCGCAACGGGATCTAATGCCCCATAAATGAATTACTGAAGTGGTGGATAATATGCTGCCATAAACATGCGTCTAAGATAGTCCACTAAAACACAAAACAAAAAAATCCATTCAATAGTGGCACTGGCTGTTGTTGTGGCAAGTGTGAGAAGTAGAGAATGAGAGAGAGGAATACAGTATTTTGTGTGTGTGTGTGTGTGCGTGCGCGAGGTGATCCACATCACTCACCCCTCCAAAGGGTTCTCAGTCTGCTGAGATCCAAAACTCCACTTGAGGTCAAGACCCTATAATTTACAACACACACACACACACACACACACACACACACACACACACACACACACACACACACACACACACACACACACACACACACACACACACACACACCTACACACACACCTACACACACCTACACACACCTACACACACCTACACACACACACACACACGCACACACAAATGCACCTACACACACCTACACCTACACACACCTACACCTACACACACACACACACACACACACACACACACACACACATGCACACACACACACACGCACACACACACGCACACACGCACACACACACAAAACCGCACAAACAGGTCTCAGGTGCCAAAATCTGACACTGACCTTGTTCAGTGGAAACACAGTTTAGCATTCTGGTGTGTGCGTGTGCGTGTGCGTGTGTGTGTGTGCGTGTGTGTGTGTAAGTGGCAGACAGAAATTTGGCCCAAGGCTGGTCAGCAGATGGATGTGTATTTGTTTAAGTTTTGCTCTGGAACTGAGGGAGAGAGAACTGCTGAAGGTGAAGACACACACACATACACACATACACACATACACACACACACACACACACACACACACACACACACACACACACACACACACACACACACACACACACACACACACACACACACACCGGGCCGCTGCCAGAAATGTTGGGCCCCATGAAAGATTCGAATTTTGGGGCCCCTTTAGGGCCCCTCTCAGTGCTTGGGACCTTATAGTGGAGCGGCTACGGGAAAAATCGTGCAAATTATGATACAAGCGTGAAATTTGGCAGGTATGTCCTTTAGATCCATACAATCAAATCTACCCGATTTGCCACGTGAAATGGCGGCCATTTTCCAAGATGGCCGCCAAAAAAGAGCTCAGATATTGATTTATTGCATAGAATTGACATATAAAATTATGATACAAGCATGAAATTGAACATGTATGTGCTCAGCACCAACATAATTAAATCTACCTGATTTGCCACTTGAAATGGTGGCCATTTTCCAAGATGGCCGCCAAAGAAGATCTCAGAAATTGATTTATTGCACAGAATTCATAAAGCAAATCATGATACAAGCATGAAATTCAACATGTATGTGCTCAAGACCAATGAAATAAAATCCACCTGATTTGCCACTTTAAATGGTGGCCATTTTCCAAGATGGCCGCCAAAAATACCTCAATAATTGATGAATTGTATAGAATTGACTTAGCAAATTATGATACATGCATGAAATTTGATATGCATGAGCTCAAGACCAATGCAATTAAAGCTACCTGATTTGCCACTTGAAATAGTGGCCATTTTCCAAGATGGCCGCCAAGATCTCAGAAATTGATTTATTGCACAGAACTGATCAATCAAATTACAATGTAGGCATGAAGTTCGACATAAATGTGCACAAGACCAATGTAATCAAATCCACCTGATTTGCCACTTGAAATCGTGGCCATTTTTCAAGATGTCCGCCAAAAGTACCATAGATTTGACCATAGATATCACCTGATCAATAGATATTGATTTTTGCTCACGGTTGACCAAGCAAGTTATTACTGTATAAAAGTATTACATTTTGTGTAAATGTGCTAAACTATACAATAAAATGTACCTGATTTACCACTTGAAATGGCAGCCAGTTCACAATATGGGCACCAAAAAGATTGAATTTAGCGCGGAAAATTATGATACAAGTTTCTGATTTTGTTTGTGTGTGCTATAGAGCAATAAAATCAAATCTTTCTGATTTACCACTTGGAAATTTACGGTAATATGGCAGGAGGTGTTAGTGTATTTCAGGGGGCATTATCCTACACAGACACAGAGAAGAAATTGATAAAAGAACTAAAACACTATAGGGGGCTAGAATAGCTATAGCAGTGGTTCTCAACCTTTTGTGAACAAATGCCCCCTTGACCTCATAACAAATCCTACTGCTCCCGGCACTCCACAGAGAAGCACGGACAGACTACCGTAGTGGAGCCAATCCTTTGGCGGAAGTACGTAGGATGGCTCGCGAGGCTACGATGCACTGTCTGCCATTGAATTCCTTCTAAAATGAAACTGTGCACTGTCAATGTGTACAACACTCATTTTGCACACTGTGAAGTTTGAACACACCTATCCCTACCCCTACACCTATGCCTTCCCCTTGCCCCCTCGTCCCTTCAAACCATGAAACGCAACCCCTACGAATTGAGACACCCCTTCAACAATTCCGGAATGACACCCATAGCATTCAAAAACCAGCCTATCTATGGTTACACCAACATTATTGCTTGTAATCCCTCGGGCACATTTTTAAAAAAAAAAAGGACAACAGTGTTGCATGACCCTTGCAATTCCTTCACAACTTCCATGCATTAAGTAGACATTAATAGCCATTTTGTTCATGCATGGTTCCTGGAGAAAATGACCCATTGAGACAATGTTTAACTTAGTAAGATGCAACAATTATTACGACAGTATAAAAGTGAATTGCATAACATACTTATTTTTGCGTGCTTTTGTGGATGCCGACCTTTTTTAAAGGCATTCGCAATGCATTTGGGGGAAATAGGTCTTACCCTCCATTTGAAGTCTGCCTCTGGAAGGGGTAGAAAGCCCCTTACCCCTACCCCTCTCTCTTAACGTGAATTCAGACAGCCCTATGCCTATGAACACGCAAAACGGAGGGGAAAGGGGAAAGGCGTAGGGCTAAAGCCTGGTTTATGCTCAGAATCAAAGTTTTTTTGTACGATGATGTAGACAGCCACGCAGTTATTTTTACCCCCTCTGCCTTCACGTGGTGTGCACCTGAAAATGTGACTGCCCGCAGACAGCTACACGGTTAACGGCAGTGATTGGTCCTCTCGACCAGGCTGCTCTTTGCTCGAGAACAAACAGCTAGGCCTACTTCCTTGCTCTAACCTTCACTGGGCTACGGACTGTGAGATGTTCATTAAATAAGTTCCTCATGCTTTGTAGCTTCATTTATTTACACGAACCAAAGACAACACGTGCACTTGCAAGTTATGATGCTGAGGTTATATCGGTACAGTAAATAGTGTTTCCATAGTTCATTCAGCTCTGTGCGACCTGTTCTCGACAATGAGCCACTTCCTTGTTCCAAACTACCAGGGTGGCTAGTGCAATCAAAAATACAGGTTGACGTTTATTACATGTTTCATTTCCATTGTCGTTGAGTCTGTGTAGCTGTGTAGCTACAAGGCAACAGACACATATAGTTTACTCCTTGTATTGAAGGCGGTTTGAATCCTCTCATAGCGCAGTGATCGAGCAAAAATCAAAACGGTCTGCGTTATAAGCCATTAGGTCATTGGGTAAAACTGCACTGATGAATAAACCAGTGTTGTTGTTGTTCATGAATCTGGGATTCTATGAACTTGTTCACTTAGGCTGTTCTCATCAGGATGTAGCTATGTTGATGCCTCAACAGCTTCTTTACATTGGGTTATTTATTTTTGATAAAACCACGAATTAGCATATTATTACCACATTGTCTTTGCATTATTAGCATGTCATTAACAGTTATTGGAATGTTATCAACATATTATTAGTATGTTATAAGGGCTTATTTGTCATTGGAGGACACATCTGTATTCCTCAATATCTGAATTAAGGCCAATTTGGACCACATTTTGAATTCTACACAACAAATCAATTTCAATGGTCTTTTTGGACGCCATCTTGGAAAATGGCCACCATTTTAAGTAGCAAATCAGGTGGGTTTGATTGTATTGGTTTTGTATGCTGAATTTCATGTGTGTATCATAATTTGCTTGGTCAATTTGGTCCAATAAATCAATTTCTGGGGTCTTTTTGGCGGCCATCTTGGAAAATGGCCGCCATTTCAATTGGCAAATCAGGTGGATTTAATGTCATTGGTCTTGTATACAAACACGTTGAATTTTATGCTTGTATCACAATTTGTTGGTCAATTCTGTGCAAAAAATCAATTTCTGAGGTTTTCTTTGGCGGCCATCTTGGAAAATGGCCGCCATTTCACGTGGCAAATCAGGTAGATTTAATTATGCTGGTCTTGAGCAGAAACATGTTGAATTTCATGCTTGTATCATAATTTTATATGTCAATTCTTTGCAATAAATCAACTTTTGGGGTCTTTATTGGCGGCCATCTTGGAAAATGGCCGCCATTTCAAGTGGCAAATCGGGTAGATTTGATTGTAAGGGTCTTAAGCACATACCTGCCAAATTTCATGCTTGTATCATAATTTGCACGATTCTTGCCATATTGGCCTTGTAGCTGCTCCACTATTAGAATCTGTACCACTTTTCCCCCCCTAGCGGCCCCCCTGCACACACACACACACACACACACTTGCGTTCCTATACTTATTTGGCACCTCCTTGACTCTCATCTTTATAGAATTGAAGTATGTTGTTCTGACAAAATAGAAAAACACAATTTGCCTCGCGGAACGAGAGGTCGGCTGAAATGACCCCTCTTCTGGTGTTCCTATCTTAGTTAGGACCTTTGTGACCAATATGCACCCAAATTGCAGGTACACACGTATACACATACACATACGTACACACACACACATACACACAAAAACACATGCACATATGTACACACATGTACACACACACACACACGTACACGTACACACACTGTACACCCAGGGTTGTGTGACCCCTATGCATCAGGAGTTTGTGAGAACATACACATCGTGTGTGTGTGTGTTTAGGTGTGTGTGTGTGGGGGGGGGGGTCTGTATCTGGGGGGCTGTAGTGATGACGTCTGCCAAGCGGTGATCTGCACCCACCATCTGCTTCTGTGTGTTTGCGCATTGCAACGTGTGTTAACCGGATCCTGTACTGAGCAGACGGCATGTTCTCTGTAATAGCTCTGTGTCTGTGTGTGCGTGCGTGTGTGCTTGCTTGGGTGCATTCGGTGATGACTGTACGGCAAAGAGGGGCCAATGCATACACATACATACACATACACACACACACACACACACACACACACACACACACACACACACACACACACACACACACACACACACACACACACACACACACACATACACACACACACACACACACACACACACACACACAGGTACAACCAAAGACTTATTATATTCTCTCTGGGTACAATCTTCTCTCAGCTCTTTCTAGTTTTCAAGGTCAGCTTTTGTAATGGTCATCCCTTTGCTACACCCACAGTATTCTCAATGTGCCAACCTGAGGGGGGGAGAGAATAGGATGGCTGTGGAGGTACTGTATTCTTAGGTCTGTCACATCCAGACTCGCACATGCACATCTTTTATATGGGCTACTAGTGGAGATGCCATCATCCACTGCTATGCCTCCTAACTTGGCTCTAGGCACGTCAGAAAATTGGATCGTGGTCCAAATTCGTTGTGTGTGCTTGAGGTTCGTTAGGCGGGCAGACAGGCGGGCTTTTCTCAGGGAGGTACCCAGAGGGGCTTGTGGGATAGCTCCCGGAGGCCAAATGACGAGAGGTGTGGAGGCAGGCAGAGCAGGCAGGCCCCCTGTTTGATGGGTTCACACCATGCTACCTATGTTCAGCTGATAGAATATAGTGTTACATTTAAGGGCTGTAGCGCTGTTGTATCCAACTGAGAAATCGCAATGCGCAGAGTCAAAATACTGTATAGTGATGTAAGAAGGCAGTATCGCGATACACCCTTTCAAAGTTCTGTTACCCTTCGGTCCAGAAAACAACCACACGATATGATGTGATAGTGCTTCCAAGCTTCGAATCCTATCAATTTTAAAGATACATTTTAGTTGTGATAGGCCACCGCTCATCTGTTTAAAAGGTGCAGGATTCAGTAAAAAAAACTGTATAAAAAGAAGACAATCCGCACACTTCAGGTTCAGGACCAAAAGCTTGAAAGTCAAATAAAGCTTCTTTGCACAAAAATATACCTGAAGTGTGCGGATTGTCTTCTTTTTATACAGAAAGATACATTTTAAAAATCACGGGGAGTATTGAATTGGAGGTTAAAAATCGTGATGGGAATCGAATCGGAAGTTGAGCGCATCGTTACAGCCCTAGTTACGATATAGACTACAGGAGAAAGATGCATGTTCCCTACCCATAGCCTAATGGGTGTCTCTATCAAAGCATTATAGGGATTTTATGTGTCACACGCATAGAAATACTCGAAAAAAGTATATCATGCCGGGAGATGACAGTTGTTCACTTGTACTGTTCATTGGTGTGCTAAAGTGCAATAGTGCCAAAGGGGTTATAGTGCAAACGTGCCTGGGTATCGGTACAAAGGCAGTGGTAGAGTTGTGTGGGAACGAATTATACTCTCCCTGACCAATGATTTTAGATTCCTCTCTCATCACACCGTTCCCCCAGCTGTTCATTTCACACGCCCATAGATAAATCAATTTGCTTCGCTAAGTTAAAAGTGTACAAAAGGCCAGGTTGAACCCGAATCCACAGTCCGCTGCTCTTCACCCTAAACGAACTGCTGCTGCTATTATATCCATGCAGTCTGGAGAGTCCGACTCTTGGACTGACAGGAACAGCAATAGGTGGTTATTGTGCCCCCCTCTTTGTCTTCATTTCTTTTTTTTTCTTTTTTATATCACTCCTTTTATTCCCTTTTTTCCTCTTCTCTCTGCAAGGCTACATGGGCTGGAGAGTTTCAATGGAGGGGTATCGATTGCCATTGACCTCCTAAGAGAAGACTTGATGTGGGGGGAGACGGGGGAGCAGGCTCGCCATTAGTGGGCCCTATCGAGCTCCATTGTCTGGCCATTATCAGGACTGGCTAACTGTCTTACCGATTCCAATGTGCTGCTGTGTGTTTACTCTCGGCGGGGATGAGTTTGTGTTTGTCTGCCTGTCTGCCTGCCTGTCTGCTTCTCGTGGATTTTTTTTCTTAAACTAGCATAATGTCAGATTGAGGGAGGTCAGAAGAACTGAACACATTCTGTGTCTCAAATGTGCACTTGGGGCATGATGTTTCAGTGCCTAATTCATATGCCATATCCATATACCATATGCACTTAAACATAGTGCCTGAAGTGCACAAGTGCACTATTTGAGACACAGCAATAGTGTTACAGATTGTGTATGTTGTTTACGTGTGTGTTGGGTTGTTAAATGTGCAAAGGAAGCGTGTGTATGTTTGTTCAGTTCAGTTCAACTTTTTTGGTACCCGAAGGTAAACTGGGTTTGCAGTTTAAAAGAGAAGAGGGCTGTCCTTACATCAGAACCACAAGACACATGACACATAAACATGGAGTCTAAAAAAACACATGTAGGTTACACAAAGAAATAAATAAAATGTTTGACATTTGACTGAATACACCTACAACATATACACACAAGGGGGGTGGTTGGGGGGATGGTATAAACTAACTGCAGTGGTGGGCCACAACACTACATACAACCACTGCAGGACCATGGCAGAAGTGACACCACACTCCTGGCGCAGATAAAGTGCAAAGAGCATTTTTACAAATACCGTCAAGGGATATGTGGTTACTTTTACTCTGGTTCTGGATACCAGCTATAGTTTTCATACTGGACCAGGCAGAGGGAGGGAGAAGTATACTCCTCGTCTTCTCTTCAACCTGATGGAATTGAAATGGACCACCAGAATGAGAGTTAGAGACTCACCAAATTAAGGATGAAACGGAGAACCCCTAAAATAATCCTGTCATGCGCTCTCCGAATCCTAATCTGTCTTCATCTGCTACCCCTCTGTCTCTTCTCTTGTTCTGCCGTCTGTTTCTTTCTTTCTGACTGCCTTTCTCTATATTTATCACTTTCTACACCTCTTCATCTCACTCTGTCTCTGTCTATTTAGCACCAATATCTCAACACTACCATCTCTCTCTCTCTGTCTCTCTCTCTCTCTCTCTCTCTCTCTCTCTCTCTCTCTCTCTCTCTCTCTCTCTCTCTCTCTCTCTCTCTCTCTCTCTCTCTCTCTCTCTCCCTCTCTGTCTATGTTTCTCTCTCTGTCACTGTCTATCTCTCCCAATGCCTCGATCTCTGTATGTCTGTCTCTGTCTCTCTCTCTCTCTCTCTCTCTCTCTCTCTCTCTCTCTTTCTCTATTTATCTGTTTCTCTCTCTCTCTGTCTATCTCTCTCTCTCTCTCTCTCTGTCTATCTCTCTCTCTCTCTCACTGTCTATCTCTCTCTCTCTCTGTCACTGTCTATCTCTCCCAATGCCTCGATCTCTGTATGTCTGTCTCTCTTTCTCCATCTCTCTTTCTCCCTCTCTCTCTCTCTCTCTCTCTCTCTCTCTCTCTCTCTCTCTCTGTCTCTCTCTCTCTCTCTTTCTCTATCTCTCTCTTTCTCTCTCTCTTTCTCTTCTCTCCCTCTCTCTCTCTCTCTCTCTCTCTCTTTCTCTTCTCTCCCTCTCTCTCTCTCTCTCTCTCTCTCTCTCTCTCTCTCTCTCTCTCTGTCACTGCCTGTCTATCTCTCTAAATGCCTCTATCTCTGTATGTTTCTCCATCTCTCTCTGTCTCTCAATACCTCT
>NC_085859.1:12502921-12507921 GCF_034702125.1 Engraulis encrasicolus
TGTGTGTGTGTTAGAGAGAGAGAGAGAGTTGTGGATGTCTCCCTTTTGCTTGTGTCTGCGTGCGTGCGTGCGCGCGCCCGTGCAAGAGAGAATGAGAGTTGCGGATGTATCCCGTGTGTGTGTGTGTGTGTGTGTGTGTGTGTGTGTGTGTGTGTGTGTGTGTGTGTGTGTGTGTGTGTGTGTGTGTGTGTGTGTGTGTGTGTGAGTGAGATAGAAAGAGTGAGAGCGTGCGTGTGTGTGTGTGTGTTTGCATGTGAGATAGAAAGAGTGCGTGCGTGTGTGTGCGTGCGTGCGCATACCCGTTGGCATACAGTGATTTGGCGTGTGGTGTTGGAGCAGGTGAATGGAAGTCCGGAGCAGGTATACGCCCCCATACTAACTAACTGGCAGCTAGGGCTCTGGCTCCTGGCCACATCATTGGGCCCCATGGGGAGCACCAGACATGGCTGCTGCAGCCTATGCAGAGATTCTTTAAGTATATAGAGATATGCCAATGTAATAGGTTGCTATGGGCACCTAACATGACCAGGTTCCGGTCTGCCTAAAGGGGCGTGCCATAATACTCCTAGCATTGAATAGAACAGTCCTTAGGTCTGCCTAAAGGGAGATTTCCCCCCTCCCCTTGCAATAATAGAACCCGTAAACAATGGGCCAATGGAACTTCTCTCTCTCTACTCTCTCTGGCCTAGGGGCCCCATCTACCAGGGGGCCCCCGATTGGCCAAGCTACAGTATAAAAAAAAAGAAAACCAGTAATTGCAGAAATGTAACAAGATGCGGCATGAATAAATTAGAGTTTAAGGTAGACCTTTAAATGTCATTACTCCTCCTCTCTACCATTGGCAGCATATCCTACCCATTTTCCTTCATTTCTGACTTGATACTATGACCCTGTCTATGTCATTTTGTTACTCGTGAAAGCCCACCAGGGAAACTCCTACTCCCATTGTCATTGTGACACAGCACTCCACAGCACACAAGTGAACACTGCACACAACGAAATTGCATTCATACCTCACCCGTGCAAAGGGGCAGCCCCCAACGACCCCCAAGGGAGCAGTGCGGCGGCACGGTACCATGCTCAGAGTACCTTAGCCGTGGAGGAGGATGGGGGAGAGCACTGGTTAATTACTCCCCCCACCAACCTGGCGTGTCGGGAGTCGAACCAGCAACCTATGAGCTACAAGTCTGACACCCTAACCTCCTACCCATGACTGCCCTATAATGCCCCATTTTTGTTAGAGATGGATCAGTCCTGACAGAACATTAGCATTCAACAGTGAAGAGTGGTCCACTGTATTGAATATCCATATGATTGTGTGTGTGTGTGTGTGTGTGTGTGTGTGTGTGTGTGTGTGTGTGTGTGTGTGTGTGTGTGTGTGTGTGTGTGTGTGTGTGTGTGTGTGTGTGTGTGTGTGTGTGTCTATCTGTCTGTCTGTCTGTCTGTCTGTCTGTCTGTCTGTCTTTCTTACTTTCTTACGTTCTTTTTTCTTTCTTACTTTTTTTCTTTCTTTCTGTCTTTCTGTCTTTCTTTGTACAGTTTTTCTCTCTGTATTTTCCCCGTGTGTTCATTGTGTGTGAGCTGTTGGATGTCAGTGTTGCACGTCTTTCACTGTGAAAATAAAATGATTACAGATGAGCCTATAGACAAAGTGTCTAGACAAAGTGTGTAATGGTTGTCTAATGGACGTGTGCGCGCGCATGAGTAGTCGCGCACATATTGTGTGTCCTGGAGAAAGAGAAGTGCGTTTGGTGATGAGTTTGCCCATGTCATGGGCTGAGAAACAAAGGGGCTGCTCTCTGTGAAGAGGTTAGTCAGCCCAGAGGCAGCGGTGCATTCAGCCAAGCCAGCCAAGGTTGGAGTGATTCTTGCTCTATTACCTCCTAGTTCGTACACACTCTTGTTCAGTCTTGCTCATTCTCTCTCTCTCTCTCTCTCTCTCTCTCTCTCTCTCTCTCTCTCTCTCTCTCTCTCTCTCTCTCTCTCTCTTCTCTCTCTCTCTCTCTCTCTTCTCTCTCTTCTCTCTCTCTCTCTCTCTCTCTCTCTCTCTCTCTCTCTCTCTCTCTCTCTCTGTCTGTCTCTCTCTTTTTCTCTCTCTGTCTCTTAGACCGTGGGCTAGAATTCGTAGCTCCTTTAGAAAATGAGTTTCGTTCTCACTCTCGAGTGGCAACTTGATTTTTCTAATATGACCTCCTGACAATATGTAAAGCAATATTCTGGCTGTTGCCACGCTGAAAAGTTGCACGTTGATATTAAAAAATAACGAAAATAAAAAAAAGACTGTGGGTGACGTCACATCATGCACAGTCAATGGGAAGTCTTCGCCCCTCAAAGTTGAAAAGGGAATATTTATCCGCATATCAGGCTTTTTTCATAGGCAGATAATTCACCTAATCATTGAAACAATGTAGGCATTTCATTCCTGACCATTTTCCTGTTACTGGAAAAAATAACACAGCTTGCATTTCTTTACTGACACGTAGTTTTTTGGCGAATTGATCTACCCCCGTCACCTCATTGCTCTATTGCTTTGAGGGAACAGACCTGTCATACTTTTGACATTTATCTCTTGTTGCCCAATGATGGTCAGACAGTCGAACACTAACAGCGAAAAAGAGCACTCCTGAAAGTTTGAGAAAATATATTTTTTTGCATGTACACAATAAGTGAGCCCACTTACCCCCCAACTTGTCACTTTTTGCCATGAAATCTGACGGTTCCGGGTAGCATGCACGCGCTAGCTGTATTCTGCCTCGTTGGCTTTGCATTGACGTGACGTCACTCGGTCGGCTAGTTTTTGTTGTCATTTTTATAAATCAATGTGCAAGTTTTGAGGATGGCAACAGCCAAAATATTGATTAATGGGTTGTCAGGGGGTTATATAAGCAAAAATAAAGTTGCCACTCGTTAACACCAACGAACTGACAAGATATGAGACTGGGCCCACCACCTATCTCTCTCTCTTTCTCTCGCTCTCTTTCTCTCTCTCTTGCTCTCTCTCGCTCTCTCTCTCGCTCTCTCTTTCTCTTTCTTTCTCTTCCTCTTTGTCTTTGTCTCCCTCTTTTTCTTTTCTCTCACTTCCTGTCTTTGACATTCACTCTTTACCAGCCCCAACCTCCCTCCTTATTTTCTCTCTTTCTCCCTCCCTTACCCTTACTGAAGTTTTTTAACATTAAGTGTGTTCCTTTGCTATTTGTCAGAAAACCAGAAGGGGGGATATGTTTCAGATTTCAAGCAATATCAGTTAAATTACATTAAACAATTCCCCCCATCCATCCCCTCCTACAAATCGCATTCTGATGTGTGTTGCTCTGTCTCCCCCTGCAGGTCTGGAGTTTGCCTACTCGGCGGCGCCGCGCTCTATGCAGAGTGCCATCATGGGGCTCTTCTTCTTCTTCTTTTGTTAACCTGATGTGTGTTGCTCTGTCTCCCCCTGCAGGTCTGGAGTTTGCCTACTCGGCGGCGCCGCGCTCCATGCAGAGTGCCATCATGGGGCTCTTCTTCTTCTTCTCGGGCATCGGCTCCTTCGTGGGCTCGGGCCTGCTGGCCATTGTCTCCCTGAAGAGCATCGGATGGATGTCCTCAACCAGGGACTTTGGTGAGGCATGCACGCACACACACACACACGCACGCACGCACGCACCCACGCGCACACACACACACACACACACACAAAAGCATCAGGTGGATGTCCTCACACAAGGACTTAATTGAGAAACGCTGTACTGTACACACACACACACACACACACACACACACACACACACACACACACACACACACACACACACACACACACACACACACACACACACACACACAGACATAGATCGATAGATAGATAGATAGATAGACAGACAGACAGACACAGACACAGACACAGACACAGACACAGACACAGACACAGACACAGACACAGACACACACACACAGACACAGACACACACACACACACACACACACACACACACACACACACACACACACACACACACACACACGACAGATGCGAGCCTCACCACCTGTGAGTTAAGAGTCCACTGCACTTTAGGGAGAAGAGGGAAATTACAGCCCCTAAACAGCAAACACACTTCAGCAATTGAGCCGTGACCCATCACTAAAGTGGCACCATTAGTGCCATTAGAACAGACCAGAGCAGACCCAAAACAAGTAAACAGTAATTGTAGCATATGCACACACGCCACGTCCGGGCCCAAACACTGTCTGACTCCTAAACACTGGGGCAGAATGCTTAACACAGATTTGGACGTTTTGCATTTGAACATGTTGTTTTCCAGTCAGTGATTATTAAGGGCAAAGCGACATGGTTTTGCGAAATATAGGAAGGTGACACTGAGGGACAAAACTGAAAAGTCTCTAAACTGGTCTAAACTACATTGATTCCTTTCTTTTTTAAAGATTTTTTGTCTTTTTCGACTTTATTTGACAGAACAGTGTGAGAGGTGGACAGAAAGCAAATGGGGAGAGAGATGGGGAGGGGTCGGCAAAGGACCCGACTCAGCCGCATGGTAGACGAGTGCCCTACCGGTTGGCCCCAGCAGAGCCTACATCGATTCTTTTCAAACATAGTACATGTCTGCAGTGCAGTGAAGTGTAGTGTAAAACAAAAATGTTCTCAAGCATTGTGTCCATCCTTAAGCACAAGTCATTTTGTTCAGTGCATACAAGGATGACTCTCAATTGCAGTAGCCTGGTTTTATCCTCGCGACGCCATCCTATGTACTCCACCCAAAGATTTTGGCTCCGCACACCGTCTGGCAAATGCCTCGAGCTCGGCTCTCTCAGTGTTTAGCCAATCAGCAAACAGTTGAGAGTGGTGACGCAGAACTGACCCGCAAGCTCCGTTACTGATTGGTTAAGGTAACTATATTCACACTTTCGTTTTGTTATTTGTATGCTTTTGCAACGCTATATCGTGACAGGCATGCTAATAAAGCACAATATGGGTTTTTAATTTGAGTTTGGAACTCCAATTAATT
>NC_085859.1:12517921-12525421 GCF_034702125.1 Engraulis encrasicolus
CACACACACACACACACACACACACACACACACACACACACACACACACACACACACACACACACACACACATCCATACATCCATCCACACGCACACTGAAAACACACAGGCAAACACACAAGCACACACTTGCTGTAAACACACACAGACAGAGGCACAAACGTGTCTACACATACACAGCAGTGTATAACACGCATTCTCACATACCCATTAAGACACACACACACAAACGCACGCACGCACGCACGCACGCATGCACGCACACACGCACGCACGCACGCACGCACGCACGCACGCACGCACGCACACACACACACACACACACACACACACACACAGCAACACACACACAGCAACACACACACACACAGCAACACGCACAATGCAGGCTATGGTGCACTGCAGAGGTATTCCATCTCCTGTTGTCTTGCATTGCATTGTCAGGGTTAGCTCGCACAGCACTCTTAGCCCAGAGCAACAGGCCACTCATCCTCTCCAGAACTCAGTTAGCACATTGACGAATACACTCCGGAGACACACACACTCACACTCACACACACACGCTCACACACACGCTCACACACACGCTCACACACACGCTCACACACACGCTCACACACACGCTCACACACACACACACTCACACTCACACACACATACACGCACACGCACACGCACACACACACACACACACACACACACACACACACTCCACAAAAACATGCATACAGATGCATGTATCGCTCTTCATTTCTGTAAGTTTAAAAAGACCTTAAAGGGGTATGCCACTATTTTGGGGCTTAATACAGTTAAAATCGTTGGCCAGGGTTTATAAAGGTGGTAAAGTGTCTTATTTTTCATGTAAGCCGTTGTCTTGCTTTTAAGACAAGTTAAAAGAGGGAATATGTCGCTAAGCTAGTGAAAGTCAATGGATCCATGTAGCATGCTACAATGCTACACTGATACATTGACTTTCACTAGCTTAGCGACATATTTCCTCTTTAAACTTGTCTTAAAGCAAGACAACGCTTAACATGAAAAATAAAACACTTAACCACCTTTATAAACCCCAGCCAACGATTTTAACTGTATTAAACACCAAAATAGTGGCATACCCCTTTAAGCAGTACCACAAATCATGAGTGTATTTGTATCTTCATCACCTTATTCATCGGCAGACACGTATTAGTTTTGTGTCTCACTCGGAGCTAAATTGGGAAGAAGATTAGCGCTTGCTAGTTTGTCTGTTGGGCTATATGATAGCAGTTTTGTGATGTCAGTTGCCATGCTATTCGGATTTGTGAAGTACAGCTGACATACCCTGACTCGCGCCCGACCTGTAGCTTCCGTAGTTCTGTAGTGTACCTGTAGTTTTTTTATAGTCTACTTAGTAGTGACCTGTAACCTGACCTGTTTTTCCCATAAATTATCATTTATAATTTTTTTGCGGAAAAAAAGTTTTTTTTTTTTTTTTTAAAGATACATTTAAACAATGGTGATTGTGATACGAACTGAATCGTGAGTTGAATGTATCGTTACAGCCCTACTGTGGTGAGATCCACTATAACAGCACGCTCCCAGTCATGTTATTACTTGTTACATGGGGAGTATACTCCCCTCTAGCTCGCTGTGTAGTGTCTTGGTCCGCTTGGTTATTGACTCCGGCAGCACCTCTCTTCCGTGTCCTATTTAGCCCTCGGTTAAAATATCAAATTAGTTGTGCCAGACAAAGCATATAAAATGAACGTCCACAAACATAACGACATTGTTAATAATGATTGCATTTCCAAATCTATCCATGTGTCCTTTAAGAGCAAGGCAATAAAAGTAGCTGTACAGTAGTAGTACCAAAGCCTCCTCCACAGTCATCAATGTGGAACCCCTCAGGCACCCAGCATTACCTCAACTAACCTGGCTGGAGCTGGGACCTCTGAGCTTGGGGATGTGGGGATCAATACTTGTCGTTTAAGTTAGGATTTTCTACAGAACTTAAAGAAACAGTCCAATCTCATTTCAAGAAATTGCTCATATGTTGTTGAGTCCCAGTAAAATAAGAGAATACGTAGGATTTTTCGATTGTGTTTGCATTGCCTAGTTTAACAGTATAGCTAAATGAAGCATAGCAATGCAAGTCTATGGGAGCTAACAAAACATCATGTTTTATGTAGATATGACAGCTAGAATTAAAAACAGCAACGAACAAAGCAAATTAAAAACAGGATAGAAACAGCCCCTGTAACCATCAAACTGGCCACAATGAAAAAAAAACCCTGTTCGCAAAAAAACTAAGTCAAGTACGCACACAAAAAGAAAGAAATCAAAGCCTTTTCTTTTGTATGTACATATAATCAAAGCACTCCATTTTTATAAATAGATAATGTCTTTGCTAGACAGAATACAAGATGTAAAAGGAGACCCAGGGTTGCTGTCATTCTACATAGTTGTGATTATACCCTCTCTACCACAGCATAGAACAGAACAACAAACATACATATGTACCGACATGATATACATTATTACAAACCTAGAGGATTGCTCTGTGAAAAAGCAAAGGTTTTGAAACTGGCTTTTATCTTCTCGACAGTCTAGGAGTACCAGTAAATGACTTCTTGCATCTAATGTGTCGTTTTTCCAGATTTTCTTTTTTTTTAGTATTCTTTATCAACCTATTCAAAATAGGTTAAGAAAGTTGTTGACCTATATAAATTGAAATTATATGGCCCATGTTTACTAAGGGGCATCACTTGCAAGTGTTTACCCTCCACCAACTAGACTTTCTGTCAATCTGACACATCAGGCATGCGTGCGTGCATGCGTGTGTGTGTATAAGACCCTGAGCCCCAGTCAGCTGACACCCGAGGTCGAGGCTCAGTCATTGTTAGCAAGGAGCAAGTGGCCGCCCGTCTCCTCGGGCTGATCCAGGGTCAGTGCACAGCAGCAAAGGCGGGGTCAGCCCTTTAAGCCACCATTCTCTGCTGATCTGGGGCCTGTCTCTGCCTGTTTTTTTTTTTACTTCAAATGTCAGAGCTTTAATGTGGGTGACGGAGGGCAAGAAGAAGAAGAAAGGAAGTGAGGCGCCTTAGCAGGAAGTGAGAAGGACGGCTGGCCGGCTGGCTGGCGGCTCGCTGCAGACTGGTCGTAGGGCTGGGCAATATGACGATATATATCGTTATCGTGATATAAAAGTATATATCGTGACCTTTCTCCTATATCGTTTATATCGTGATAGTAATTTTATCAGTTGTATACAATTTGATTTAATTACATTTCATGTTGTCACAATACACACTATAAGTTCATGTAACGGAAAAAAATACAATAAAAAGATCAACTTTAAAGAAAGGTTGTTTTGCGACATGAACAATTGAAGAGCAAATAAAGAGAATAACTGAAAACGTATGTAATTGTGCTATATCGTGATATATATCGTTATCGTGATATAAAGTAATCCATATCGTGATATAGTTTTTTTTTCCATATCGCCCAGCCCTAGGTCGTAGGGAACCTTGAAACGTTCCTCCTTCCTTCCTCACCTGTCTTTTCAGTGCTTGGTGATAGTGCTGTCATTCAACACTCAGCAATGTGCCCTGCCATTTCGATTTCCCCATTCGACCTCCACCTTTGACACCAGACGCAAAAGAAAGCTCAACAAAACAACTTTTTCTTTCTTCTCTTTTTTTTTTTGCTATTGAGCCATTCTTGGTAGTCTTTTTAGCATTTCACGTGACTCTTTGTAGTGTGTTATGAATAGCACACCGGTTAGCTGTGTCAAACTGACCGTGAGGCATTCAGACACTGCCCACCACCTGTAGTTTTACCAGAGAGAGTAGAGAGAGAGAGGTTCCATTGGCCCATTGTTTCCGGGTTCTATTATTGCAAGGGGGAGGGGGGTCGGTAAATCCCCCTTTAGGCAGACCTAGGCAGACCTAAGGACTGTTCTATTCAATGTAGGAGCATTATGACACGCCGCTTTAGGCAGACCGGAACCTGGTCACGTTAGGTGCCCATAGCAACCTATTACAATGGCATATCTCTATACTTAAAGAATCTCTGGTTTTACTGACTTTCTACATTTGACCTGATGAACAAAACCTTCTGTTTCCACCCTTTCTTTCCTGTCTGCTGTCATGGAAAATATCTCTCTCAATTCAATTCAATTCAATTCAATTCAAAAGCACTTTATTCTCTCTTTCTCTCTCTCTCTCTTTACCCCTCTCTCTCTCTCTCCTTCTCTCTCTCTCTCTCTCTCTCTCTCTCTCTCTCTCTCTCTCTCTCTCTCTCTCTCTCTCAATAATTCTCCAGTTTTACAAGGTGTGGTTAGACAGTGGTGTCTATATCTCACTGTATCTGTGTCTTGGAAATGTTGTATGCGAAGTCTGTTGGAGTGTTGGCTTTAAGATCATGCACGTCTGCACCCCCAGGGTGTCTTTTCAGGTCATGTCTAATCTGGCCAATTTATTTAAGCGTGCATTTGACGTGTCCGTATCCGAAAGCACTGCATTTTTTTGTTCAGCCCTTTCCGATATCCTAGCCTGCTAACATGGTTAGTTTACTGTTTGAAACATTTCAACATACTCACAATATCATCCCAAACTTTATGCAACATCAGCAGACGCCTTACAACACCTACGTTTTTGGATGATATTTGGAGTATGATATGTACGACGTTTCAAACACTGTGTAAAACAATCCATGCCCCCAATTAACAGGCTGGGCTCTCAGAAAGGTTTGACAAAAAAAAATGCCACGTCTTCAGTACTAACAAGCCAAGAGTAGCATGAGCAATACAGCTGCCTGTTGAAATTGCCTGAATTTCTCAATTAACCACAAATGGACCTCTGTTGCACCTCTGTCATTTTTAGAATTACTACCTGGAAGCTTTAAAACGAATTTAGTGTAAGGCTACAACGTGTCAAGCTCTCAAGAAAAAGCCCTGACTACTACTCTGAATAAAGTGCAAGCTCAAGAAATGATAGTGCACTACCATTAAATAACATGGAAATGCGAAAAAGCAATTCTTTCCATTTCTGAGCACTCCAACTCTACTTCTACATACCTGGCTTTCCTTTCACAAATCCTCTCACTTTCTTTCTAACTGGAGAGCTTTTCGCCCGGAGCCTTAATGGGAACACATTCAGTCAGACGCACGCACGCACATGCGCACTCACACACACCACACACACCACACACACACAAACACACCACACACACACACGGTAGAAACCCAATCGGGAGCACTCTCAAGGAGCTTCTGGTCTCTTGAGCCGCTTATTGCCCACCACAGGTGGAAAGGACGTTCAGTTGGATCCCGTGTGTTTTGCTAACTAGCCCTTCACATCAGTCTTCCCACCTCGCTCCTCCTGAAACTAGACCCTCTGCATGTAGGCTTAGAGAAATTCGAATTTCTTTTAAAAGGGTTCTCGGGCAGTACATGGTTGCTGCTGGGTTTTTATTTTATTTTTATTTTTTGCTTTTTTACTTTTCTATTGTGATATTCCTCTCATGCTGTTGTTGTCTCATGCTCTCTCTCTCTCTCTCTCTCTCTCTCTCTCTCTCTCTCTCTCTCTCTCTCTCTCTCTCTCTCTCTCTCCCACTCTTTCCATCCTTCTCACTATCTATCTACATTTTGTTCTGATGATCTCTCCACCTCCACCAACTTCCCCTCCTCCTCCTCCTCTCTTGCCCCCCCCCTCTCTCTCTCTCTCTCTCTCCCTGTTTCTCTCTCTCTCTCTCTCTCCGTCTGTTCATTTGTCTTGCTTACGTTCAGTCTGCTCTCATCTGTCTTCATCTCCTCATCTGCCTCTTCTCCTGTCTGACCTCATCCTCTCGGTTCACCCCTGCTTGCTACCTCCCGCGTCTCTCTCAAGATTCAAGATTCAAGATTAGTTTATTACGTCTTATTATAGGTTTGAAGCCTATAAAGAGTAAAAATTGTTGTGTGTTTTGTGTCCTCAAAAAGAATAAAGAAGAAAAAGAAAAAAGAGGGGGGTTGGGGTGGAAAAAGTAAGTTACAAATAAAGTGCCTTGTTGTCTTCAGCATGATTTCAGTAATCTAACTGCTTGGTGGAAGATATTTAACTCTCTCGTTCTTTTCTCTCTTGTTCTTTTTTGTCTATCTCTTTTGGCTTTCTTTCCTTTCTCCATCACCTATCTCTTACTCTTTCTTCATTCCTCCTCTCCCTTTGCTCTCTATCCCTTCCTCCCTCGTTCTTGTTTCTGTCTGTTACTTATTCTTGGCCGCCGCCTGTTGCGTTCTGCCTCGGTGGTATGTGGCTTGTTGATGGGCGTGCATTTTGAGTGGTTTTCATGCAAGAAATATTATATTAGACATTGATATTGATTTGCTGTTTACTCTTCTTGATCCTCCTGCCTTTTTACCTTTTCATAACCTCTCTATCTATCTCTGTCTCTGTGTCTGTCTCTCTCTCTCTCTCTCTCTCTCTCTCTCTCTCTCTCTCTCTCTCTCTCTCTCTCTCTCTCTCTCTCTTTCACTGTCTACATTTTGTTCCGATGTTCTCTCCACCACCTTCCCCTCCTCCTCCTCCTTCCCCACCTCCTCTTCCTTCTCTACTTCTTACTCTTCTTACTCACACCTCCTCATCCTCTTCCTCATCACCTTCCTTCTCATCCTCCATCCCCTCTTCCTCCTCCTCCTCCTCTTTCTTCTCCTCCTCCTCCTCCTCCTCCTCCTCCTCCTCCTCTTTCTTCTCCTCCTCCTCCTCCTCCTTCCACATCTCCTCTTCTTCCTCCTCCTCCTCCTCCCACTCCTTTCCCTCTCCTCTCCTTCCTCCTCCACCTCTTCCTTCTCCTTCCCCACCTCTTCTCCTTCCTCCTCCTCCTCCTCCTCCCCCATTTCTCTGCTCCTCTTTTTTTTGTAATTAAGACTGCAGATAGGGCTTGCCTGCTGTTGAGCTGAGTGGAGCTGGGTCTTGTTTAGTGGGGAGCTATCGATTAAAATACAAGCCGTCTAACAGCATGTTTATTGCCACCCCTGCCGCGCGTCTGCATTGTTTTACCTCCTGATAAATTATTCAGCCAGTCCGCCTCCCTTTCTCGTGAACACGAGCACTCGCCACCTCTCTCCTGATTGTCCCGCACGCTCACACACACACACACACACACACACACACACACACACACACACACACACACACACACACACACACACACACACACACACACACACACACACACACACACACACACACACACACACACACACACACACACACACACACACACACACACACCTAAATCCTAGCTCGCGCTTATCTTGCCCTGCGGTAAAAAAGGTGGCCGTGCTGCCTTTGGGCAAACTCGTACACGTGTACTTGGGCACACACACACTCACAGTTCCAGTTTTTCCCTGTGTGTTTGTATATTTGTGTGTGTGTGTGTGTGTGTGTGTGTCTGTCTGTCTGTCTGTCTGTCTGTCTGTCTGTCTGTCTGTCTGTCTGTCTGTCTGTCTGTCTGTGCTGTTGCATTCATATGTCCCATGT
>NC_085859.1:12530421-12550421 GCF_034702125.1 Engraulis encrasicolus
GAACCCCTGGCCTAGAAGAGCTGTACAATAGAATTCTAGAATTGTAGTGCAGGTGCTAGAATAGAGAATAGAATGTTGAGAGAAAGTGACAGTTGAGATGGAACACTTTATTGGCAGCACCTGTTCTCATTCTCTGTATGGCAGCTAATATTGTACTCTAAAGCCAGGTTCAAACTACACAACTAGTGATTGTGTGTCCGATTTTGACGTCGGGGTGCACCGCACACTAGAAGAGGATCGCAACTGTCAATCTCGCTGCTCGCAGCCACCGAGACAATGCCCGACGTTCTATTTCCAGTCGCAAATATCAAACAGTGTTTGATTTCTACTACTTGCGATCGGCGACTCTTTGAGCTGCTAAAGTTCTATTTTAGAACGTTTAGAACGTTTAGAACACGACGAGGAAATCTTCCCCGACAATCGCTTGCGATGGTCCTGGGGGGTAACGTTCCAGCGATTGTCGTAAGGGGGGTTTTCAGCCGAGAATCGGGCCGATAGTCGCGTAGTTTGAGTCAGGCTTTAGGCAGAGGGCAGAATCACAACAGCTACTAGTTTTTAACTCACTGTTGTTAAAAACGTAAAAAGAAGTAAAAAGGCACATGTCCTTCTCACAGATTGGAGTCATATCCCAGATCTTTCTAACAATGCTTGATTGAAGTTTATAGGCTAAACTTCTACTCTACTTCAACACTTGGACACTTAGGCCCTTTCCCATTACTAATCTCCACCCCTACCCCTTTGCCTTCCTCTTGCCCCTCGTGCTTTCAAACAAAGCCGCAAGGTGTAGGGCTTGAAATGCAACCCCTATGAATTGGGATGCCCCTTCAACAATCACGGAATGACACTCACAGCTGTCACTAATTCCATACATTAGGTTGACGGTTAATAGCGATTGTTTTCATGTGCGTTTCACGGAGAAAAGGGCCATACAACATTAGGACAATGTTAAACTTAGTGCAATGGAATAATTATTACCACTTTAAAACCGTCAATTGCGGCGAAAATACTGAAACTTGTGTGCTGTTGTGGGTGCCGCGGCTTGCCGCCAATTTTTAAATGAATTCGCAATGCATTCAGGGAAACCTGTCGTAGCCCTCCGTGGCGGAGTCTGGGGTTGGAAAATCTCCGCGCGGAGGGGTGGAAAGCCCGTTTCCCTACCCCTACCCATCTGTCTGAACGTGAATCGGGATGCCACTACCCCTACACGTGGACGCGCAAAACGGAGGCAAAGGGGTTCGCGTAGGGCTAAGGGGTGTAATGGGATTCACCCATAACAGTCTGTGAAGACTCTGCTCTGCAATGGAACTGAACAGCAAATGATAAAGCAGCTGTTCTCAAACCTCAGAACACCAAGGCCCACTTTAAAATGTAAAAAAAATCTGGGGCCCACCAAACCATATAGCCCAATGAAACATAATAACTTATTATTATGATTATTATCATGCGATTGAAATGACACAATGTTTACACATAAATCCTGCCTAATAGTACATCTTACCGCATCAAAACACAAAATAAGGAAGTGACACTCAAGTTTCTGGATGCACACAAGAAAGACGAACGATAGCTAAACAAGATGTGAATATCTAAACACCATGTGAATAAATTTGAAGATAACTTCCTAAAACCTCTCATGGCCCGCTTGCAATGACTGGGCCGCGGCCTATAGTTTGAGAATCACTGATGTAAAGGGTTACATTTACTCTCCCTGTTACATACAGTGTTACAAAGTATGCAACAACACGTAACAATATGTACTTGCACTCTTCAGGGTTAAGTACAACATGCATTGTAAGAAAATACTATTGATTATAAGGTATCTTCATAAACACATGCATATACCTGAAAATAGACAGAAAATGAAACTGTTACCAAACGTATCAGTGCCAAATACAAAAGGAAGGAATGGGGTGTACTGTATATGTGTATTGTGTATACAAGTTGCAAGACCTAACATATGTCTTGGATCTACTTAACAAATGTAAACTCCCGCTGCTATTCGTTTGCTCTTCACAGAAAACCACCATCATTTTTTCCCCCTCCGCTCCTTGCCCGTTTTACCTCACTCCCTCGTTCTTTCCCTTTTTTGCACAGTGCCTTCTGAGTTCTTTGTCTTCCTGGCGCCCATACGGTATTTAAACAGATAACGTGTTTAATGAGCTAATGTGAGGAAATATAATTGGCCTTCCCCAAATGGAACACCTGCTCTCCCTCTGCTGCACTTGTCCTTTATCTCTCCCAGTTCTTTTCCCTATCGCTTTTCTGTTTCTCTCTCTCTCTCTCTCTCTCTCTCTCTCTCTCTCTCTTTCTCTCTCTCTTTCTATCTCTATCTCTTTCTTTCTCTGACTCTCCATCTCTCTCTCCATTTCTCTGCGCCTCCTCTCTCTCTATCCTTCTCTCTCTCTCTCTCTCTTTCTCTCTCTCTCTCTCTCTCTCGGTCCCTTCAGAGGGCTCTCAACAGACCAGGGATTCGGGCAGCAGGGCCCTGCCATCCAATTAAACCAGGCACACATTGCTCTGTTTCTCCAGGCACATTTTCATGTGACATATGGAGAAGTCTTCTCCCCCATGCGCACTTGCTTTGTATCCCCTCCTCTCTCTCTCGCACAATACTGTCACACACAGGGACACCAATACACCCTTCCTCTGTTTCCGTGCGTGTGTATGCGTGCAAGAGAGCAGAGAAACATGCACACAAACATACACTTTCACAAACGTACACTGCCGGATACACAGTACTGGCGCATGGAGGTACTTAGAGAAGCTCTTGCATATTGCACTTGCATATTTGTTAACATGCACAGGGGGCACACGCGCACACACACACACACACGCACACACACACACGCACGGACACACACACACACGCACACACACTCGCACACACGCACAGATATTTAATATTTAACGCACTCGGGGAAACACTTGTTGTTCACACATTTCCATGAAGACGTTGGTGCATGCACTCGTATAACTCTTTTGCACCCTCACTACAGTGTGTGTACACACAATGCCATATGGTGCTACAGACACTCCTTCTTCTCCCATTCATGGGCATATACAATGAAGACACTGATGTGGTACCGCGTTTTCTTGACTGAACCATGCACGGTCCTTGCGTGGTCTCGTCAATTTCCATTAATCAAATTTACACATTGGAACTCACAAAAAATTAAGTGGTGCCTACTTTACAGTATGCTTTTAGAAACATTTTTCTTCTCCATCCTTTTTCACGGTCAGTTTTACACACAGTAGCTGCAGTAGTATTCAGTGTTGCCAGATTGGGCTGGTTCCCGCCCAATTGGGCTGCTTAGGATGGCCGTGTGCGGGAAAAAATGGAATTTATCAGAAAAACCCGCCCAATTTTTGCCATAGAAATCAATACAATTGGGCGGGATTTTGTGCTCCTAGGCGGGTTTTGAGCATTTTTTGGGCTGGAAATCATCAGCCTCATCTGGCAACCCTGTTAGTATTACATCATGGCGAGTGAGCAAGGCCTCTCGGACAGCTAGCTCCCTTTTCCTCGGCCACTGGTTGGATCAGTTGCGCCGGAGACTAGACTCATCCTCCAGGGTGTGGAGCGGCAGCATTGGGATGGGGATGGGGAGAGGATGGGAGGGTAGTGGGAGAGTGAGCCCCAGTGTCGAGGGCCTCTGCCTGGGCACGCTGATTAACTCGTTCCCCCTGAGAGTCTGCCAGCCCTGGAGGCCTGTTCTCCATTCCGTCTGAGTGCCAGAGATATGCTCGCCGGCTCCCTGCCTCTCTCCCTCTCTCCCTCTCTCCCTTTCTCTCTTCCTCTCTCCGTCTCTCCCCATCTATTCGCTCCCTCTGTCCGATCTCCTTCTTTTACTCTTTTTCTTTTCTTGTTACAATCTGTGTGCTGTTTTACCCTCTATTTTGCTTTCTTGTCTCCCTTTTCTTCTTTTTATTCTCATCCTTTCTGCCCTCATTTTTCATTTCTTCCCTTCGTTCTACCTCTGTTCTGAGAAGTGTTATTTGTGTGTGTGCATATGTGTGTGTGTGTGTGTGTGTGTGTGTGTGTGTGCGTGCACGTGTCTGTGTGTGTCTGTTTGTGTGTGGTAGTGGCATATTCAGGGATAAACGGCCCTGCTCTTACGATATTCACTATTTTTCGCTATGTATAAGGCAAAGTGGCAAGGTGCACACAGTACGGACACACTCACTTATACACACGCACACACACACACACACACACACACAAAAGCGAAATATTTTCCTTCCCTGTGAAAGGAGGATGGAAAAGAATTACACATGTCTTTTGTGTGATTGTTTGTGTGTCTGTGTATGTGTCTGTGTGTAAACTGTGTGTAGTTGTGCATGTGTACATGCATGAGCATGTCTGGCCTCGATGTGTCTACAATATGTGCTCCTTGTCTGTCCGTCAGTGTGTGTGTGTGTGCGTGTGTATGTTGAGAGGATGATTCCAGTGGGGTAGCGATAAGCGGTATTGGAGACTAGAGTGATTATTCTTTGGCAAGGAGATAACTCCAGTCTGAGGTTATCTGCACGCCAGCAGCTGTGCATGTAGAAACACAATGATCACCTGGACATGTTTTTTTGTCAGTTATAATTCCAACATTGCCCCATATGGACAGAGCTTACAAGTGTGTGGATATACACAGCCATGCTTACACATGCAGGGGGCTCTAAATTAACTTTTTTCCGTTACCAGCCAAAATGGCTAGTAGATGTTAATCTTACAAGCCAAACACACTCTAATGGGTCAAAGTGTGTGGTAAGTTGGTCTTTTCTACCAGCAAAAATGAAATGAACTGAAGTTAATTTACAGTCGGTCCCCCTACAATGCACACCCTTTACCGAGGTAATGCCACGTCATCCACCTCGGTACGTACCGGGCCTAGCTGCAGTGTACCCAAACAACCGCCAGGTGGCACTTGGGAGCGCTCGCTATACTTGGGAGCGCTTGCTATACTTGGGAGCGCTCGCTATACGCTTTACCACGTGGTAGCGCATGTTCAGGTTTGTAATGAGAGATCAAGGACCCAAGAACCCATAATCCAGAAGGATTTTTTTTTTTTTTAAACTGTATATATATGATTCTCTCTCTCTTTCTCTCTCTCTCTCACACACACACACATTTTCTCTTGCATACACACAATACACATTCACTCACGTGCACACACACGGGCGCGCGCACACGCACACATACACATACACACACACTCTCTCTCTCTCTTTCTCTCTCTCACTCTCTCTCTCTCTTGTTCATATCAGATAACCATAGCACAGAGTGGTGAAGAAGCACAAATGTGTAGGCAACAATTATTACCATATGGAATATTTTAGACGATGTTGACGGCATATCAATATATGCTCATATTCACCAGCACGCACCGATTCAGCGGATAACACATGCCTAATTAAATTGTGTGAGAACACCTCCAGGAAGTAGGAAGAGTCATAAAAAGAATAAATAGCCCAATGAATTTTCTTTTTTTTTAATGATGATCGGATGAATTGCCATTAATGTGCAAGCTCTGACAAAATTGAGTGTAGCCACAAGCCCCTATACCGATTCTCGCATCGCAAGATTTGAAACGTCTAATATTGCAACTTCAAACTTGTTTTCTGGATGTGGATACTTTTTTCGTTTGGTAAAAATTACGGAGAGTGCAATAGGGGGCCTAAACCTCACCGCAGTAACCTACAGCGCCGCGTTTAAGCGTTTGAGCGTTTAAGCGTTGGCTATTTATCTTACCTCGCCAACAGCTGGGGCGATAACCTAACCTACACTTCCCTAATGAATTTAATGTTGTCACATTGGCAAAAATTAGCAAGCGATTGATATTGCTGTTTTCGTGCTCAAATTAAGTGTAAGCAACTGTCGGGTGTGAGGGAAGGACAGGCGCACACATGCGGAACTCTGGTAGCCATAACCAACAGAACAGATGTCACGTGTCAGATGTCACATCCCCACGTGCATTTTTTACTGTTTGCTATGACTAATCAATGCACCGAGTGTAGTGTAGGCCTATGCCATTAAATTATGCCCAAAAACTATGCCTATGCCAAAACCTTTTTAAACTAAACAATGTCTGCGCAGTCAGGGATTCTCTCTCTCTCTTTCTCTCTCTTTCTCTCTCTCTCTCCCTCTCTCTCTCACTCACACACACACACACTCGCGTGTTCATATAGGAGAGGACGTTAATTTGGCACAGGTCAACTGCAAGGGACTACTAATTTGTGACTTGACGTGATGTGTGAATAGAGCCATGTACACACAGAAGTCAACACTTGACATGATATAAGTTCAACAACTATGCTGGCCACTAAATAGGAAGCAGATTTCAGTCAGTACATCAATACATATTTTAGTTAGAAAATGGCTTCATGACACATCCATATTGGCTCTATAAGGCTACACCTTGTTTCAACAGTATTTTATTGCACAAACACGTTTCGGCATGTGCCTTCTTCTGTGTGCTTCAGAGTCCTTCTTGAAATACTGAATTGAACATTTGGGTAAGCACCCTCAGAGTTTCAAATAATGAAGTGTGACCCCTGCTCCAAGCGGAAAATTGACATCCATATTTGCCTCATGCTGACAGACAGACAGTATATCTGAAGGCCATTTTTGAGCACTAGAAGCAAGTTCAAGTCAATAAACAAACAAACAAAGAACCAAATTTTGCTTTTGCACATCTTTGGAGAAAACGTGTGAATGGGTGCTACTCACCTTGGTCTATAGTAACTTAGGAAAAGAGAACTCATGCTCACTCTGCGTTCCTCAGGCAAGATTTTGTTTTGTTTTTTTACTCCTGAACCATTGACACAGGTCACAGGTCTTGACGAAGTTTCACAACCGATCTGTCGTAAATGAAGTCTACCTTGCGGAATACTCATGAACGGCCATCCGGGTACTTTGCGCTTAAATTTGCGTTACGCCCCTTTATGGGTGAAAACAAACCGAATGTCTCATTGACTTACATGCTACATCGGCTAGCCTAAATGAACACTTTCTATGCTTCAGCCACGGCTGTTTGGCTATATTATTTGAACAGCCGGCAACACAACACGTTTTCGGCATGTTGCGCGTGAACAACGCTTGTCTACAGGTCCTTATCTTTCGTTTATTAAACCCCAACACCACCAGTTGACTTGCATTGCCTGTTTTACCCCACAAATGGGCGTAACGCACATGGAAAACGTCACGCCGTTCATGAGTATAGATTTGTGTGTGGGTGTGCATCAATGAAAAGAAAAGCCAGACTCAGCCTGTCATGGCCATTGTGTGTCATTGGTCACCTTTATTGTGTGATGACTAGGCCTACACATTGTGTCACATACTTTGAATGAGTCTGTACTTTGGGGCATACAGTGTGTTCACAGTACACTGTCTTATACACTGATTCACTCACTGACTCATGTATACTTTATGTTCTATATACTGTGTGCATTGTGTACTTGGCTGATGTTCATCAAAATGGATTTGCCCTTCACAGATTTCCTTTATTTCATTTTTCTCCTTCTTGTGGAGTGTTGCTCCATAGTTCTGTTGTCTGTCTTTCTTCTCTCTACCACTAAAAGCTCATTTTACCTTGTGCAAGCTTTGTGTTCATTGTGTTCATTCATTTGTGTTCATTAATTTGTTTTGGTCTAGTCTTACCCTCTGCATCTTGTCCTGTTCTTGTCTTCCTATTCACTAAGTCGGACATCTGGGCATTTCTCACATTTTCATCAATATCAGCCGACGTACTGGTGTCAGGCACTTGCATGGGGGAAACCGTGGCGAATCATCATTGAATTGCAAATCTTGAGTGTCTTATTTTTAATGTTGTCTGGATGCAATTGTGTGAAGTGGCAACAAATGAGCACAAGGATAAGTTGTCCGGACATGGAAAGGAGTGACATCTATGAATATTGGAGTTGATTGGTTTTTAAAAATACCCCTACAAAATCACTATGTTCTGTTCATCTATTTTTTACTTTATTGTTATTTAAAAATATATATTTTTAGAGGCATTTTTGCTTTTATTTCGGTAGGACAGAGGCGACAAGAAGTGAGTGGGGAAGAGAGATGGGTGGAGGATCGGCAAATGACCCGGGCCAGAATCGGGCCGGTGTAGTAACCCAGTGTCCTACCGTTAGGCTAAGGCAGGGCCTGTATCTTCTGTTTATGTTTGGATAATGTGAATGAAAACACTTGACTCAAACTACGGGCACAATAATGGTTTGTCAGATTTGCCTTTTCATGTGGCGCGCGAGAGAGCAATGCTACAGATGACCACAAGATGTTTGGTGCAGCTTGCTACCTGCTATTAAAGGGGTATGCCACTATTTTTATGGGCTTAATACAGTTAAACCGTTGGCTGGGGTTTGTAAAGGTGGTAAAGTGTCTTATTTTTCATGTTAAGAGTTGTCTTGCTTTAAGACAAGTTAAAAGAGGGAATATGACGCTAAGCTAGTGAAAGTCGATGAATCCGTGTAGCATTGTAGCTCTTTTAACTTGTCTTAAAGCAAGGCAACGGCTTACATGAAAAATAAGACACTTTACCACCTTTATAAACCCCAGCCAACGATTTTAACTGTATTAAGCCCCAAAATAGTGGCATACCCCTTTAAACGTCTTCCTCACATAGACGCTAATGTAAAGATTTCTCGGCACTTTTGCGACACAACTTCTTGTGAATTCTCTTGTCCATATCCTCCTTCTCTACTTCCCATCTACTATTTGCTACTACTATGTTTCCTCTCCTCACTCTTTTCTGTCGTCTGCTGTCTGACAAGTTCAGGTAGACGCACTCTTTCTCTCTCTGTGTCTCACCCTTGCGCTGTCCTTTTCTATTTCTCCTATTTTGTTGCTCTCTGCCCTCTTGTCTTCTCTCCTCTTCTCCCTGCCTCTCCTCTGCCCATCCATTCCATTGTTTATCTGTCTCCTGCACCCCTCCTGCTCTGTCTATTTTTTTATCGCCACCTTCACATCTTCACCAAACACCTGGTTTTGGTTTCACCCAGTGACTCTCTCTCTCTCTCTCTCTCTCTCTCTCTCTCTCTCTCTCTCTCTCTCTCTCTCTCTCTCTCTCTCTCTCTCTTTCTCCACAGGCAATATAAACGAATGTAAGCTCAACTACTACTTCTTCCTGCTGGCTGGCATCCAGGGGGTGACTCTGCTCCTCTTCCTCATCGTGTCCGTCAAGTACGACAAGCAGCCGCAAAGACAGCGGATCAACAGCCAACGCCACTCCGTCGGCAACTCCTCCTGACCCCGCCCCCTTCTCTCACAGAGGTCAAAGGTCATCCAGTGACCCCCACCCCACCACTCCCCTTCTCCGACCCTGATGTGCCATGGTCAGTGCCAAAAAAAGAAGTGCCTCCTCTCTAGAGCCTGCTCATGTCTGTGTTAGTTTTCTTCACTTTGGTTTGAAAAACAAAAGAAACGTTGATTTGTTTTCTTTGTCATTTTGGATTTTTGTTTTGGTTGGTTGAGTTTTATTTTATTTTGTTTGTTTTTTTGGGTGGGGTTATTATGAGACTGGATCACCATGGCTATGTTGTTTACTCTCCTACTTGATTGTCTACCCCTTGCCCCCCCCAAGGGTCTCTGTTTGCACACTCACAGGACGGATGAAGAGTTAATGAACGTACGTACAGTACAGGGCTAACCTGCAGTAGAGTAGGCCAGTGGTTCCCAGCCTATGGGTCGGGACCCAACTTATGGGTCACCAAAGATCCACAGGGGCTTGCGGAGCCCTCTTTTTTTTTAAGGGGTTTCATTTGAAATATATATAGCCCATGTTGAATAAATGACAAAGCATTTAACTAATAAATGCATAGAAGCAGCACATTGTAAGTGCTATATTAAACATTTATTCTATATTTGACCAAAGACAAATTGAGGAATAAAATATCTAAAATTAGTTTTCCCAGGAAATAGAGGGCATCTTGTGACTCTGTCTCGTGCGGGCGCTCGCGTGGTTGGGTCACCAAAGCTTACAATAGTAAAAAAAATGGGTCCCTTAAGAAAAAGGTTGGGAACCACTGGAGTAGGCTGCCTCTTTAGAAAGGGTTTTTGTAGAGGTATGCATCTGTGTGTGTGTAGTCTAAGAGGATTTTGTAGAAAGGCATGAAGGACATTGGGATGATGTGAGCTTTAACTCCTCACTGGTGCACTGCACAAGTCCCATCATGCAATCTATGGCTTTTCAAAATTGAGCCATTTCCTCCGCTGTTGCTGAAATGATTACAGACATCAAAAGTAAATGGAGACACAATGTTCTGTAGAATCTAGGGATGCACCAATGCTGGAATTGGTATCGGCCCCGATACACTTGCTCATTATAATCACACTTTGACTCGTCAAACACTTGCCGATACCAGGCACTGATGCTGAGAAGAACACAACATCTTATCACGTTCCATTGACTTGCAAGCAGCATGGGAAAAAAGCGGCGCCTCATACAAATGCTAAAATTTAAATCTAGATCCAAATGGACATTAAAACAAATATCACAGGTAGAAAAAAGACAAGGCTGTGCATTTATTTTCATTGTATGTTGAGGGTAAAAGTATCAGTATCGATACTCTGTATCGGCAAGCACACACATTAGTTCTCGTATCGATTTTTAAAAAAAAGTGGTATCGTGCATCCCTAGAAGAGTCAATGGCTCCATACAGCTCTATCTGTAGAGTCGATAGCTCCATACAATAGCTCCTTTCATGGTGTCTCTCCAGGCCAACGGACAAAAGAGAAGGCCGATCTCCTCCATCTTGTCTGGATATCATGAAGGGCAGTCAGACTATAGAAACATTATTTTTTGGATCTGGCTTATAACTTTTTCACCTGTTGAAATATTGGCTTGTTTGCTCATTTGTTTGTTTGTTTACTTTGAATTTTTTCTTTGTGTGTTTTTTTGTGCAGTTAACTTTCCAGACTTTGTACGTCATGTGTGTCTCCCATAAATTGCACTTCTGGAAAATGGCTGGTTTAAAAAATATATGTATATTAATAATGTGATGTTTATATACAAAATTATTTAAAAATCGTTATCAGTGTGGCATTTTGTTTTGGTACTTTTGTTGGATGTAAGCCTTATTTTGTGCTATATTGTGAAAATGATACCTCTTTCAAATCAGTATTTTGTCGTCATCATCATCATCATCATGTCATTCTTCAGTTTTAGCTAACAGTTAAATATTGCCTCGCATGTCCCCAGTACTGTAAGAAATTGAGGAACACTTACATGTATCATATTAAACTTTTTTTCATTACTATTAACTAGACACTCCTCAGATCTGTCAGCCATTCTGGTCACACCATCCCCAAATCATCAGCATGAATGACTATGATTTGTGGACTTGATGTCCCAAAAATAAATAAATAGCTAAAATAAATTAATGAAAAGAAAGTTTGCGGAATTGGATCTAAACCAATAAGAGGAAACGGCAGATGAGCGTGCTAAGTAGCCAGCTGTCTCTGTCTGTCGCCGTCTCTGCGGGTTCTTTAAACACATCAGATGAAATTGGTGTGAAATGATGTTGGCTTCCCAACAGACTGTCCGCTAATAGCCTTTTCTCCATGGCCGATATCTAACACAGAAAACAGGACGCCTGAGTGCATTAATAGCGGCCCGTTAGCATCGTACCGCCCATTGGAAACGCTCTTAACACAATTTTTTGTAAAAAATCTAAAATAAAAAGAGCCACTTAACGATTAATAGCACTTGAAACTTCAGGGTGGTGGTGGTGGGTAGACAGGAAATATTGAGAGAATTCCTAGTGCTGCTGGTGCATGGAAAAGAAATAGCCGCAATTCAGTATTAAGGTTGAACAAAGAAAAACACGTACTTCGAGCTTCTGGTGACAATCAGGGGCAACCAGTGTAGGACCAGACATGAATAAAAGGCAAGAAATCTGGTGCCACAAGGATGTCTTTCTTATGTCCTTGACTCTGATGAAGACGCTTTGTCGAAATGTTAGTCTGATGCACTGTAAATATATAAGAAATGGCTTTAAAAAAAGACATCCGTGTGGAGCCAGATTTCTTCCGTTTTATTAGTGTTAAGTTGATTTGCATGAAAAACAGCGGTGCCGTGCGGCCTGTAAAGTGGTCGTGGTGCTCTGTGAAATGAAGATAGTTGACTTATGAAGACACAGCAGCATTTTTCTTGTCTCTCAGCCCACTGCAGGATTTGTGAAGTAAAAGTGAAAGCCCTCCTCGAAAACTCCCAACTCTCATTGTCCTTGTGACACATCACACAGTGCTCACTGCACACAATGGAATGGCATTTAAGCCTCACCCTTGCAAGGGGGCAGCCCCCGATACTTCAGGCTCTGACTTTTCCCGGACCCATGTGATCAGATGAACGCCCCTTTAGGAGACCTTCGGTTACGAGACCTTCGGAGACCTTAGGCAAAAATACTGAATCAAACCAAGATATCGCAAAGCACTCAATGCAAAAGCGTGTGCTCAAGTTGGGTCTCCTAAGGGGGCGTTGTCCCCTACTACTTCTTCTCTTTTTGAGGTGTTTGCGCAAGACGTGCGCTACCGCCATCTACAGCGCTAAGGAGACTCCATTTATTCTCTACCTCAAGACTACGAAGGTGTCCTAATCGATGGTCTCCTAAAGGGGCGTTCACCCGACGTAAAGTGGATACCGGAAAAGAACCCGCCTGCTTTATCTGACTCTCATATACGATTCTATGCCTTTGGAGGCCTTGGGTTGAGAATAAATGGAGTCCCCAAGGCGCTGTAGATGGCGGTAGCGCACAGCTTGTGCAAGCCACTACCAAACACCACAAAAACAGAAGAAGAGGGATGGGACAACGCAACCAAACTTGAGCACACTCCTTTGGATTGGCTGGGCGGAGTTTGGATTATCTTTCTCTACTCGACGACTCTTTGGTACCATGTTCACAGGGTACCTTAGTTATGGAGGAGGACAGAGGAGAGCACTGGCTAATTACTCCCCCCACCAACCTGGCAAGTCGGCAGTGGAACTGGAATCCTTTGGGCTGCAAGTCTGACACCCTAACCACTTACCCATGACTGCGTGTGTGTGTGTGTGTGTGTGTGTGTGTGTGTGTGTGTGTGTGTGTGTGTGTGTGCGCATATACATTCTCTCTACTGTATGAATGTACCCATGCGTTCCTGTGTACGATTTCACACCTAACGCACAACACAAGGACTGATGGCTCTTTTTTTTGCTTTTTTACTAACACCTCTGCGCCCTTCCATGTTAACACCTGTGTCAAATTACCGTGCCGCTATCAAGGTGCGAAAAGCAAACCCAAGCAGGCAGGCAGGCAGAGTAGAGTAGAGTAGACGCAGCAGAGGCCTCATTAGTATTTGGCAGAGGCTGTAATTAGTGTCGCCTCGCCCCTGTTAATGAGGTGCCGGTCCAACCAGTGAAATGACAACCTGCGCTGCGCTGGGCACACACACACACACACACCATGTAAAGCTATACCGCTATCTTTCTCTCTCACACGCACACGCGCGCGCGCACACACACACACACACGCACGCACGCACTCACGCAGAGAGGGTACAAAGGCAGACGGCAAAGGCAGACAGCTGTGATGAAATAGGCTCAGTCTTGTCTTGTGTGAGTGAAGATAAAGGCAGGAGTCCATCATTAGAGATCACGGCTCCTCATTAGAGCAGGCCATGTTAAAGACTAGACTCCACCACCACCAAGCTCTCTCCTCTCCTCTCCTCTCCTCTCTTCTCCTCTCTTCCTCTCCTCTCCTCTCCTCCTCTCCTCTCCTCTCCAGTGACAGTGGTTCCTAAACTTTTTTTCTTCTTGGACCCCATTTTGGGCCCAAGAATATACTCATAACCCCTACCTCCCATGTTCCAGATGCCAAACCCTTAATGTTTCATGTGAAATTCACGAGGAAAGTGAATAAATGCATGAACCATACAGATGAAAGCCATTATAACAATTTATTATATGGTTGTGACGTCATCGGTCGAATGCTCCATTCATTTCAACGGGGCTCCCCAACGTTCGCACGTCTGTTATTTTTCGATAACGGACGGGTTGGTCTATAACAGACCGCTGTCAATGGCAACAAGACTTTTCACTGCTAAAGCGACTTTTCAACAAGACTCTAATCAGCTGCTGTGATAGACAACACCTGTTGTCCTGGCTACCTAGCGGTTGCCTAGCGGTGTTTCACAACGGCACTGTTTTGTTTTGCGCAGCAACAATCTTAACATTTAATAGGCCTAAAGAAATGTCCCCGCCATGTGTGAATCATTTAAGTATATCCATATAATAAGCGGGTTAACTTTCGGCGAGTCGGTCGCTTTGTGGAATAGCAGCACTTCAGAGAGAACAAGACCCCTCCGCTCCGCGTCGGGGTCTAAAGATTCTCTCTGTCGTGCTGCTATTCCACGGTAGCGACCTTCTCGCCGAACGTTAACCCTTACTTAAAGACTGGTTATGGTAAATGAAAGCGCATGTCTATAAAAAGCTTCATTGCGAGACAGTCCTCTATTTCAGCGATTCCTGTTGCAGTACCTCTGCAACTACCCCAGGGGGTCTTGCCCCCCAGTTTGGGAACAATTGATTCCAGGGCTTTGGTTGCAGTTTTACATAGAACATTCATCACTCCCCTGCATTATGCCTTAGCACATTCAGTCGTGACAGTCGTGAGTTGGTAGATTAAAAGCCTAAGCCTCTTTAAAGCAGACGGAAGGAAGCACAGTTACCTTACAACACCTCTTTTTGATTAGTATTATTTTTTGAATATGTATTCCTGCCATCCGCCTATGATACATTCTTTGTGCTGGTTCCTCAAAGTATCATTGAGCAAGACATGAAGTCTGCTTTGAAAAGCAAAATAAAAAAACAAAGTACTACCCACAACAAGTTCTCGAAATGAATTTCACAAAAAATTACTGAAGCTAAACCTTAAAAACAATCTGAAATCAATGAATAAATAAATACACACTCGCACAGGTGTCCAAATGAATATTTAGGGAAATGAACAGCTCCAGCAGACCTTGCCCTGCAATTTCTCTGAGTGCACCTGAGGCAAGTCCTTGTTGACGCTCGCTGATAATGTTTTCTCGAATCAGAGTACAGTTCCCATCAGTTTACACAGGGACGCTGACAGCTTTGGCGGGCCAAAGGACAAAGCCATTTGAAAGCCCCCCACTCAATGTCAAAGACGTCCAACATGACACTGTCCTCCAATGCTAACAGATGCTTTTGCTTACTGTAACTGTGAAAAACATGAAATTTTAAACAATTGCATGAAATTTTTTTTTTTTAAATCTCTTTTTTTTGCATTTACAGTAAGCAAAAGTATCCTTTGCACTGAAGGACATGTTGGACGTCTTTGACCTATACGTATATACAATGTAATGGGGACCCAACTCTGAGCCGAACCCTTCCCTGAGCCCTGAGAAAATTGAGCCTTTTGGCGGCTTCCCTGACTGCAGAGTACAGTTGGCCCAATCAGGGCCGAATTAATCAACACACAGGCTAGAGATGGCTTCAGTCTAGGGGCCTTGGCTCCATGAAGCATCACCTTCACCTCCACTTTAGGATGCGAGTGGCCCATCACTAGTGCAGTTATCCTGCCGTGATTGCCTGCCCGCTTGGGGCACGCTCACCCTGATTAACATCAAACCAGCACCACATGCCACACACACACACACACACACAAACATGCAAAAATGGGCTTCTTTTCTCCACCCTCTTATGGTAATGATGGACTTGTACAGTACATGGGGCATCTAATCACAAGCTTTGGTGTGGCGTGTGAGAATCAGTTTTTTTAACGTGTGCTGTTTTTTTTTTTTTTTTTGCTGTTTGTTTTTGTTATCTGTTGTCCATTAAAGTACAAGTTCCTTTAACTTCATCCCCTGGGTGGTCTATACTTCTTTTCATCGCAAAAAAAGTCTGTCTGTGTGTTTCAACAAGTTGTGTGGGAGATTTTCTGCATTGCCTGAGGCATCGCTTCAGCAATGTTAATTCATTTAAGTACCAAAATATGTAACAATATGTAATATTACACACAGACTGTTCCAAAGGGCTGTGTGGGTGGGACGCGTTGTCTGTAGGTCTGTGTGTGGCTGTTGCTGTGTGGGACTATCGCGTTTCTAGTTGATTTCATCAGCTAGTGTGTGCATAGAGCTCATTTTCACAAAGGCAGGGGGTTCGAGCTTGATATCTTTCAGTCATATCAAATGGCATGAGAAACAGGTTACTTTGAAGTTCCGTAACCGTAGCCAGGATTGCCCATGCAACAAACACACCAGGCTCTCAAATGCATACAACATACACAGTCACTTGAGGTTGCTTGTAAGAAGACCTTTCCCACGTCTTTCAAAGCCTATTTTTCATCAGTATTCTCTAACATGTACTGTGTTTATGTGTGCGTGCGTGCGAGTGCGTGCGTGCGTGCGTGCGTGCGTGTGAGAGACAGGGATCCTAGGAGAAGGCGGGGGTGTCACTGTGGCATCAAGTGCCAGATGTCTTCCGTCATTTCCGACATGCATTGAAGGCAGTCAACAATCAGCGCCGCTCGCCGACACGGGGTGAAGCTGTGTTATGGTGGCGGGTGGTGGTGGTGGGAGTGAGGGTTGTATAGGGAGCGCAACAGAGGAATGCGTTCTACACGGCAGGTTGTCACACATGGGAATAGCTGTCTCACACATGTTGCCTCATCTCCTCTCTTCTCCTCTCCCTTCCTCCTCTCCTCTCCCTTCCTCCTTTCCTCTCCTCTCCTATCCCTTCCTACTCTCCTCCTCCTCCTCTCCTCTCCTCTCCCTTCCTCCTCTCCTCTCCCCTACTCTCCCTTCCTCCTCTCCTCTCCTCTCCTCTCCTCTCTCTCCTCTCTCCTCTCCTCTCCTCTCTCTCCTCCTCTTTCCTCTCCTCTCCTCTCCTCTCTCTCCTCTCTCCTCTCTCCTCTCTCCCCTCCTCTCCTCTCTCCCCTCCCCTCCTCTCCTCTCTCCTCTCTCCTCTCTCCTCCTCTCCTCGCCTCTCTCCTCTCCCCTCCTCTCCCTTCCTCCTTTCCTCTCCTCTCCTCTTCTCTCCTCTCCTCTTTCCTCTCCTCTCCTCTCTCCTCCCCTCTCCTCTCCTCTCCTCTCTCCTCCCCTCTCCTCTCCTCACGTTGTGAGGCACTGTGTGCACTGTGTGCACTGTGTGCTTCGTCAAGGTCATGGCTCCGGTTCCTCAGGGAGCAGCTTGGTATTGACAGGCAGCATGTGCAGTGCTTATTCTGTCATTGTGCATTTCGATTCACATTTTTACAGGTGTGTGTCTAGCACAACACGTGCCAGAGATCAGGGGTGTGTTTCTCGAAAGCGTAGTTTGTTAGCCAGGTAGCAACTTAGGTAGTTGCCAATGGCAAATTGACAACAAACACAACACTACAAGAAAAGTAGCTAACGTAGTTAGCAACTACGGTATCAAGAAATGCACCCCAGGAGAGGGTACAAGATAAAGCTGACTAATTGGCTTGCAATTAGTGAAACTCTTGCCAACACTGTAAACATTTTTTGTCTTTGTTTTTTTTTTTGTTTTTTACTAAAAAAGCAATTAACGCTAAACAAAGGAGGAACATTGTAACAAAAAAATACTTGATAGTTGTTCGCAATTTCCAGATTGCGCTTGAAGCAAGCATTTAATTATCTTCCGCAGATTTTGGCAGGTTGTAGTGGGACCTTGAGGAGAGAACAGGGGGGCATAACCTCATCAGTGCACCAGCAAGTCAGATAAGGCTCCTTGGAGACCAACTAAACATCGATTAATATCAGTGATGCTGCCTCCCTCACTGGGAGAGAGGGAGAGAGAGAGAATTGAACCGCCAGACACTTTTAATTACTGAAAAGCAATGAGGCTGAGGTTGTGTCATCGTGGATAATTGAGATTAGATCAACGGCGCGTTTGCAGAATTGTAAATCCGCAATGGAAAAAACGGACCGTGGATAGCTGTGGAGCTGGCCGTGGTGATGAAGAAGAAGAAGAAGAAGAGCCGTCAACTCGGGTTTTTATGTGAAGGGAGGCAGACCATAAACAAAGTGTTTTGAAAATAGGCCAATCTCAAACTCCAGTAACGGTAACGAAAGCCTGCCTGCTGAGGCCGGCGGGCGCATAAATTACGGTGCGTGCGCGCGAGCTACTCTTGTGATGTTTTTATTTGGCTGAGGTGTTTGCTTGCTGTCGCTTGTTTGCAAACAAGGACATCTGCTCTCCAGTGAGATGAGATGAGGGGGGTGGGTGGAGGGGTGGGGTGGGGAGGGGACCTGGTGGCATTATAGTTTTTGAAAATCACACAGTTGCCAGAGGAGGAAGGGGGGAAAAAATAGACGTCCCTTGAAAAAGCCAGCTCTCTCTGCCTTTTTGCTCAAGCGAATCCTACGGAGGGGCATGGTTGGTGGGCGGCACTCGTGCGGAGAACAGACAGAAATCAGCTCGTTTTGTTCCGCAATTTTATATTCTGGAGGAATTTCCTCGATGAGAGAGAGAGAGAGAGAGAGAGAGAGAGAGAGAGAGAGAGAGAGAGAGAAAGAGAACCAGGCACGTGGATGTATTTCAACTTCTGTGACATAGCTTTCGTCAGAGCATATTGGGTTTTTGAACACAGGAGCACCACTGTCTGCTTAGTTCTTTGCCCATTTTTTTCAGGAAAAAAGGAATAATTTGATCAAAATAAGTCCTTTGATCCTCACACAGCACGGCCTTGCTATACCCTGCCTACTCTCCTCCTCTCTCCGAATAATCAGTCACGTAAGGACTGATATTAATATCACATGGACTCGAAACTTGGGTTGCTTGCAGTGCTGAAGCCTTACCCTGGAACTTAACCTTAACTCAAAGAACAAAACATCTGTTTATTTGTTGTATGCTATTTGGCTACCTGAATCTGTAGTAAATTAGCACTATATAGTTATGTGCATCATCTTAAAGCCTTACACTGGAAACGAAGGCTCAATCCTTAAAGGGACACTGTGCAGGAAATGGTCAAAAAAGGTGCTGCAACTATGCTGCTCATTGAAACTGGGCTGCCTATTGCCAAATTTGATCTTTACATGATAGTTCACTAAGTAATAAACTAATATTTTCTAGTATGGTCCAAGTACAATCATTTTTGCAGCTAAAAATGGGTATTTCAAAATTCAAAATGGCGGACCATGGAGAAGATCCCCCTTTTCATGTATGAAAAATGCAATTTTTTCAGTCATAATGAATAATTTGATGGTGGTGGTAAGTATTAATGAAAAAGGTAACATTAGTGAATGGACAGAATGAATTCTGGAAATAAACAACTAAAAATCTCACACAGTGTCCCTTTAAAAAAAAGGCTCTTTGTTTGTTGTTAGACTATGCTGCTGAGCAAGTGAGTTTGTGTTAATTGAACATATTGTAAAGATGTACGCTGCTGTGGGTGTACATTGTGCGTGGAGGTGGAACAGTATAGTGGTAGACGCTGGTGAGAGATTTATCGCTCGGGCTGCCTTCCTCTGGAGAGAGCTGTCTGCAGAATGCTCACTGCCCGGAGTGCTGCATTTATTGGTTCCTACAGACACTGTGTGTGTGTGTGTGTGTGTGTGTGTGTGTGTGTGTGTGTGTGTGTGTGTGTGTGTGTGTGTGTGTGTGTGTGTGTGAGAGAGAGAGAGAGAGAGAAAGAGAGAGAGAATGAGTGTGTGTGTGTGTGTGTGTGTGTGTGTGTTTGTGCGTGCATGCGTGCGTGCGTCTGTGTGTGTGTTTGTCTCTCTCTCTGTGTGTGTGTGAGAGAGAGAGTGTTTGTGAAAATCACATTTTCTTCATTTATGACCCGCAATTGTTTTCAGTCGACCGAAGACATGTCCCCTTGGATTGGAAAGAGCAGCTTGATGTGAGCTGCTCCATGCCTTTAACCCCTTAAAATGAACACACACACACACACACACGCACACGCACACGCACACACACACACACACACACACCTACCTCAAAACAATACCAGTGTATATTAACATGGTTGAATGCTTGGCTCATTGAGTGTGAACATGGTGTGTG
>NC_085859.1:12562921-12565421 GCF_034702125.1 Engraulis encrasicolus
GACTATAAATAAATAAACAATACACAATTGAATAAACAATACATAAAATGATTGCCCTGATGAAGACTGGTTGCAGTCGAAACGCGTAGGTGTTATCCATTGAAATAAAGGATTTTAAACTTTTTTCACTAAGATCATTGTGCCTCGGATCATTAAGACTACTACTTTCAACAAGGAGCCTTCACTTTGTTTGGAGATAGTCACAAGCTAAATACTGAAGTTATAATGTCCTTTCTAAAGAGCACCTGATTTTTATGGTCACAATGGCACAGTACCAAATACAACTTGAAGGGAGGTTGCGAGTGAGAGATGAGGTTGGAGAGTAAATAGGCTTTAAAGAGACAAGAGACATACCATTCAACTTTTCAGGAAGTTAGGGTGTCAGGTATAGGGACAAAGGGGATAGGAGAGATATGGAGGGTGCATAGGTTTTATAGACGTAGGAGACAGATGGGTACATAGCTATTCAGCCATACAGGAAGGTATGCAGACCAGAACCGCAGAGGGACCTATCATGTGGAGGGATGCTGGAGACAAAGGGTGTATGGGGGTAATGGGGTAGCCTCGCGACGCCATCCTCTGTACTCCACCCAAAGATTTTGGCTCTGCACATCGTCTGGCAAAAGCCTTGAGCTTGGTTCTCTCAGTGTTTAGCCAATCAGCAAACAGTTGAGAGTGATGACGCGGAACTCACCTGCGAGCTCCGTTACTGATTGGTTAAGGTAACTATATTCACACTTTCGTTTTCTTATTTGTTTGCTTTTGCGACGCTATATAAAAAAAAAAACAATTGACCCAACACAACTCTCTTTTCACTTTTCCTCATCTTTTAATACACAAAATGACTTGTGTGTTTGTGTTTCAAATCAGAAGACTGTGGTCGCTGATGACGAGAGCAAATTTAGAAACAAGAGGATATAGGCCTACCTTGGTTATGCACAAGCTTACGTAAAACAAGATGGCATACCCTGGTGGATGTTAGTATATGAGAAGTTAGAAGCAAGATAGTACAATTCGTAAAAGCAAAGAAAATCCCAAGGCACACTGAATCGCTTACTCTCATCAAGATTGCCTTATTATGATTGAAGACACAAAATGTGCTGTCAGACCCCTTTAAAACTTCATCTAAGTCACCGGATTGAAAAGGATTCCAGTGAGGGCAATCATTTTTTATGTCAGGGAGGGAGCTGAATCATAATTACACAAAATGTGATAGTTGTAAAAGATAATAAAGGGCAGCTTTTTACTCGACCATCATTCTTTGTGGCTAATGAAAATTACTGAAAAATATAAAATGTCAAAAACAGGCATAAAGTTTAGTGAACGTCATAAAAGTTGCCATACTGCGGCACTCCGGGAAGGTTGCCAGTCCGGATCAGCGGAAGCAGAGGCCTTGTCAGCCGTGATGTATTGCACAGGGGCCGGGCTACAACGCTTATGCTCCAAGTCAGCATCGGGACGCAGGAAAATCAGTTTAGAGACCCTGCATTACTACTGGTACTCGATAAACACACACAGACACGGACGCACGCAAACGCGCAAGCACGGGTGCGCGCCCACACACCCATACAGACACAGACACAGACACAGACACACGCACACACACACACACACTGTACATGCAAGCATACACACAAAACGCACACAATAAATAAAACCACACACACACTCTCTCTCTCTCTGTCTCTCTCTCTCTCTCTCTCTCACACACACACACACACACACACACACACACACACAACACACACACACACACACACACAACACACAACACACACACACACACACACACACACACACACACACACACACACACACACACACACACACACACACACACACACAGGGGAGTCCTTGGCAGAACATTTAGACCGCTCAGAGAGTATCACATAATAATATGGATTGCACCAGATTAAGCCATCAATCATTCTACACTTGCTGCAGCCTGGGCACATTTTTAAAAAAGGGAGTACAAAAACGTTTTTTTAAAAAAAAAAAATTCCAGATAGTTTGTTTTTATCTGACTCATATCATGGAGCTCTACTGTAGTGTTGACTGGCAGCATTGCATGAACTAATCACCCGATTATGTCAATGGCATGCAACACCCTTTTGGCTTGTGGACAGGTAAGGATTATCTGGACAATCTGTAACACTATAATAATGTCTGTTTATAGAGACTTAGTAAATACTTAACAAATGATGAACAAAACATTTACAAATGCTTTATACAATTTAGCAAAAATTGCTTTATAAAATATATACAAATAATATGTTCAAGATTTTACAAACCTTTTGGCAGAGTGTTTTTTGTTACTAATTTACAAACAATTCGTAAATGTTTGATGAATATAAAATATTAACATTGCATTTCCCAGTCATTTACAAACATTTGTTCATGTTTTGTTCATCATTTGTTCATTATTTGCAAAGTGTTATTAACGTTTTATAAGCAGAAATTATTGTAAAGTGTTACAGACAAGTCTATCTGAGCTTCAGCT
>NC_085859.1:12567921-12577921 GCF_034702125.1 Engraulis encrasicolus
CGCACGCACACATGCGCACACACACACAATACTTACAAAATGAACAAACAGAAAATCAACAGAAAACGAGAAATAAAAAAAAAATGAAAGACAAAAACATAAGGAGGGGATAGAGGGAGAAAGGGATAAAGAGATTTTAGACTGCGTCTCTTAGCACTCCGTCACTCAGCCTCTCCATGTAGTTCCTCAACTCTTTGCAGTCATTGAGCTCCACGTCCCGACACACCCACTGGATGTCCCCTCCTCCTCCGGTCGTCGTGCCCCCCGAGCCCGAGCCCACGCTCCCGCTGCTGGGGCTCCCTCTCTCCCTCTCGGCCGTGGTGGTGGTGGCCACCGTGCTGAAGGTGGTGAACTTGACCCGCTTCCTCTTGCTGGTGGGCGAGTCCCCCCCCTTCTGCATCGCCAGCTCCTTATTGCCCCCTCCTCCTCCCCCCCCAGTGCTGCTGCCGTCGGGCGAGCGGTGCACCTGCCCCTGGATGTGCTTGGGCAGGGTGTGGCAACCCAGAGGACTGCCCCCCACCATCATGTCCCCTCCCACTCCCCCTCCCCCTCCTCCTCCTCCTCCACACACCACCCCCCCACCCCCCATCAGCAGCTGACTGCCTTCCTCCAGCGCGCCCAGGCTACTGTCCATCACCATCACGCTCAGGCTGGAGTCGTCGTCGCCGTGGTGATGGTGGTGGTGGTGGTGGTGGTGGTGGTGGGCGAGCCCCAGCCCCAGCTCGGCCGCCTCGCTGCCCAGCCAGACCCAGTCGTGGGCGTGGGGCCCCGCGGCGCCGCCCTCGGGCCCTTCCTCGCCGCCCCCCAGCGCCTTGTGTGGGTACTTGAGGGTGTAGGAGACGCAGTTGATGAGGAAGACCAGGATGGCCAGGCAGAAGACGCCCAGCAGCGCGTACATGCCGATCTCCAGGTCCGTCAGCCCCCCCCGCGGGCTCTGCAGCAGGTCGTCCTCGTCATCCAGACTGTCGTTGTCCTCGCCGTTGTCCTCGCCGTCTACGTTGCGACCCCTGGGGATATCCACCTACAGTTCAACAAAACACAACATACAATAGGATTTACAGAAACACTGTTTTCGGACATGTATCAACATGTAGTATTGTGCAATTACACTATCAATCAATCAATATTTATTATTGCAGATTACCATACATGACTATTATTAAATGTGCTAATGAGTGTGCTACATACCAGGCTTGTACGAAATTCCGAATGGAAAGAATTTCAATTCAAAATAATGCCATAATACGAACACTAGGTGGTGCCATTACCTTGAATTTCTTTGAATTTAATCTACACCACCCATTGAAAGTACATAGAACACCACCACCTACTGTTCATATTATGGCATTACTTTGAATTGAAATTCTTTCCTTTCGGAATTTCGTACAAGCCTGCTACATACTTATCCCTAACCATAACCCTCAGGTACAATGCAAGTGCATAATATTACAGGGTTTATTATAATTTGTCATATTTCCCTTTCATAAGTAGTGTGTGTGTGTGTGTGTGTGTGTGTGTGTGTGTGTGTGTGTGTGTGTGTGTGTGTGTGTGTGTGTGTGTGTGTGTGTGTGTGTGTGTGTGTGTGTGTGTGTGTGTGTGTGTGTGTGTGTGCGCGCAAATTATCCACACTTGAGGAGATCCACCATACACGCTGCACAAACAGAGCATTAAACATCCTTAAAGATCACACACACCCTGGTCACAGGCTCTTCACCATGCTACCATCTGGCAGGCGCTTTAGGACTCTGCGTGCCCGCACTACGAGAATGAAGGACAGCTTTTACCCTACTGCCATTAGACTCTTAAACTCAATTCGCCCCCTCAATACTTCAGGACTATCGATACTGTGAGATGTACATGGGTTTTTTATTTTTTATTTTTATTTTTTTATGGATTTTTATGGTTTTTTATATATTATTTATTTACTGTTAATATATCTTTTATTTGGTGGGCATTTGTGGGTTGCTACTAAACATAATCTCGCTATATTTATATAGTGACAATAAAGTCTACTCTACTCTACTCTACTCTACATGTATCAGTATGTGATATTATGTAATTTACTTACACTGTACAGGTAACACGTTTGTAACTACTCTACATGATTCAACAGTGTAATATGTACTCGAAGGTCTGAAGCTCCTATGCACAGCCAGTTTCCAGATGCTGGTCAAGTGTAATCTTCAGTGATCGAAGGAAAACAAGAAGATTGACTGCACACTGGTGGACTTAATTATGCTGTTTTTATTTTATTTTATTTAGTGAACATGTTTCGCTCGTGCTTCGTCAGGTACACTTTGCCAATTGGAGGTATGCAAATGTCAAAGTGAGCCTAGCGAAGCACGGACGAGACGTGTTGCTGCACTAAATTAAAAAAAAGCAGCAACATTTAAGTCCACCAGTGTGCAGTGATTCTTCTTGTTTTCCATGTAATGTCATGTACTGGGCAGTCATGGGTGAGCGGTTAGGGCGTCAGACTTGCATCCCAGAGGGTGCCGGTTCGACTCCCGACCCGCCAGGTTGGTGGGGGGAGTAATCAACCAGTACTCTCCCCCATCCTCCTCCATGACTGAAGTACCCTGAGCATGGTACCGTCCCACCGCACTGCTCCCCATGGGGTGCCACTGAGGGCTGCCCCCTTGCACGGGTGAGGCATAAATGCAATTTTTTGTGTGTGCAGTGTGCAGTGTTCACTTGTGTGCTGTGGAGTGCTGTGTCACAATGACAATGGGAGTTGGAGTTGGAGTTACTTACCTAACTGTAACCCTAAGTGCTGATTTAGACTGCTCCTTCAGTTGCAGGACACGTATTGTCAGTTGGGGGTGGCGGAAGATCAAGTACCCCAACAGCAACCATGCCCCTCTTCTTTTAGCGCTGAAACGACCCCTTGCAACGATCAACGTATATTTCTTCCTGGCAGAATTGTCCGTGATCTGCCGCTGCCCCCCAGCCCCACTGACAGTACGTGTCCTGCAACTGAGGGAGGAGTCTAAACTGACCTTAACCCTCAGGTACATTGCAACTACATAATGTTACATAATAGTAATGTTATCCTGATTGATGATGTACTGTACATTACCAGCCCTATAGGGATGTCCACCCACAGATCAATAAAACACACAACACAACAGGATTTACATACACTTACATCCTCATATTATTTTACATTATGTTTTCCCTTGAAATGCATTAAAAAACGGAGACATTTTAAATGTTCCCCGTTTATATTCACTGCCTCAGGGCAATGAAGGATGAGATGCACAAAAGCACACAGATGAAGAAAGTAAACAGTCAGTGCGCCTCCTCTGAATCAACGCTCGCCCAGAGACAGCACTCTGAATGCTATCTCTGGGAGCGGAGTGGAATGGAATAGAAAGGAATATAAAACGCTGGGACTGTCATTGAGAATGTTAAATGAGGTTAGGGGAGGGTGTGTGTGTGTGTGAAGGTTTACAATCTTGGCAAAATGCTTAAGGAGCCGCAGGTGGCATGAGATGCCGTACCTGGTAGATTGGTTAAAAGGGCAGGACGTAGAGTAGAGGAGGAGGAGGAGGAGGAGGAGGAGGACATTTACATGAGGATTGATGGCATGGGGCGGCGAGGTTGCTTGTGCGGTTCAAGAAGGTCATGGCGACATGACGCGCGCACGTGTTTGTGCGTGTGTGCATGTGTGTGTGCATGTGTGTGTGTGTGTGTGTGTGTGTGTGTGTGTGTGTGTGTGTGTGTATGTGTGCACACACGCACGCATGTGTGTGTGTGTGTGTGCGTGCGTGCGTGCATGTGTGTGTGTGTGTGCATGGGGTAGATGGTACTGATAACATTGTTTCACATGTGTGTGTGTGTGTGTGTGTGTGTGTGTGTGTGTGTGTGTGTGTGTGTGTGTGTGTGTGTGTGTGTGTGTGTGTGTGTGTGTGTGTGTGTGTGTGTGTGTGTGTGTGTGTGTGTGTGCATGTGTGTGTGTGTGCGTGCGTGCGTGTGTGTGTGTGTGCATGGGGTAGATGGTGTTGATAACATTGTTTCACATGTGTGTGTGCATGTGCGCGTGTGTGCATGCGCGTGCGTGTGTGTGCATGTGTGTGTGTGTGTGTGTGCATGGGATAGATGGTGCTGATAACATCGTTTCACATAAGGACCTTTGCCGTATGCACCTAAAGGGATTCTATAATATTTGACCACCACTGTAAGCAAGCTAAAAAAGAGATAAAGCCGTTCACCAGCCTGCCTGCATAACAGAGTAGCACTCTATAGGACAGTGTTTCTCAACCAGGGTGCCGGGGCACCCTAGGGTGCCGCACGCCTCCTTCAGCGGAAACATGGCTGACCCAAAATTATGTGACCTAAATAAATAGATTAATTATGTAATATAAAGTATGTAATATAATATATCTAATTGTCTAAATTAATAAATGAATGCATAGCCTGTCTGAGATAAAGCTGCAACTTCAAACGTCTCCAAATGTGTTACTTTTCTGAGCTTGTGTGGTATCGGATGTGATGCCATGTTACGGTTTTGGTAGTTTGGGGTTAGCCTGGTCCTGACCATCCCATAATACTACCATTTCATTTCGTATTTATGGTCTGGCATTTGTTTGCTCTGAAGCAATTGTAGGAAGCAGGAAGCTTGCATTCAGTTATGGTTTGAAATTATTGGACACCTCTCACCCAATCGCTGGCAGTTACTCAACAACAACATAGCGCAGACCAATGGCTCTGGCGCAGATGTGTACGTCATTGTCACGAGCGTCCTCCCCCTTTCGCGCCCACGTGGGGGGCGTATTCGATTATTGGCTGTTTTCTGGGGGGGCGTTGCGATCAAATTTCTACTGCTCCAGGCACTCCACAGAGAAGCACGGCCAGACTACAGTAGTGGAGCCAATCCTTTGGTGGAAGTACGTAGGATGGCTCGCGAGGCTAGTTTGGGGTGCCTTGAGATTTTTCATGACTTGAAAGGGTGCCTTGCTTAAAAAAAGGTTGAGAAACACTGCTATAGGGTATCCAAATATGCACTGCCACAGAAAAAAGGGTCTACAGCTTTAAATTTACACGTGACAAAATATTCAGAAAGTCTTCGTTCTATTGACTATAAGATTTCCAAATGTGCTCTGCGACAGAAAAAAAGGGTTTACAGCTTTAAAATTTACACACCACAAAAGATTCAGAATGTCTTTCCTCTACCATTGACCATAGGGATTTCCCAGCACCACAGTCCAATCCCTCAACACTGTGAATTGTTCTTATCTAGCCACAACTACTGTAGGAGTCGAAATGTTGCCAAGCGATACCCGCTACATTACAGCATTTAAGAGTACTCAAACACGTTTTGATAACCTCCCGCTATAATAGCCACCATCTTTCATTACAACCTGTTTTAATTAGGCCCATGATACCCCGCAAGGCTGAAAAACAGTGTGTGTGTGCCTGTGTGCTTGTGTGTGTGTGTGTGTGTGTGTGTGTGTGTGTGTGTGTGTGTGTGTGTGTGTGTGTGTGTGTGTGTGTGTGTGTGTGTGTGTGTGTGTGTGTGTGTGTGTGTGTGTGTGTGTGTGTGTGTGTGTGTGTGTCTGTGTGTGTGTGTGTTCTGTCCTGCGCCTTATCTCCTCTCCTCTCCTCCACTCTCTCCACGCTCACAGTGGGTGGGCGGCACATGTCAGCTATGGAGACAACAGACATCCTTAATGATACACCTTCCAGGGCTTTGAGAAGCACAGCTCATTGTCTAAAAAAAACCCTCTACCAGGTAATTATTTTCACATCATCACTTCACACCGCCACTGGCTATTTAGGCAGAAGAAAAATGATTGAGGAGGAGGAGGAAGGGTGGGAGAACTCCAATGGATTATGAGAGCCAGGGCCGCTGACAAGCTTTTGCTGGGCCCGGGGCGAAGTCATTTGAAAAGGGCCCCTATCCAATACATACAATGTAATGAAGACCCAATTTTTGGGCCCCTTTATCTCTGGGCCCAGGACAACTGGACCCTTTGTCCCCCCCTCTCTGTCGGCTTCCCTGTTGTGAGTACTTTCAGTGAGAAAGAAGGGAAGAGTGCAGACATCCAGACCTCCTGCCAGCTATACTGTAACATGCTTCATGTACAGTAGTCATTTGGATTAGCCACCGGTTAGATCACAGCTTTTGCCCCTTTTTAGCCATAACACAGTCAACTCCATTTCAAAGCTGTTTTAAAGTGTCGTCCTACTCACTCAAAAAAAAACTCCAGACACCTGTCATCACTACAGTCCTGTGAGTACTTGGAAAAGCTGCCCTCATTCTCTCACTTTTGCAAGTTCAATGTTGAACGGTGAACGCATTTAAGGATATGCAGGCTTCTGTAGTACGTTTCAACGGCCTCTCTGAGGGAATGTAAACTGCATTGCCAAAGGCAGTAACAGCATACATTTTCACATTTTATTTAAACTCATAATTGTCCTTCCCCCACCTCCTTTGTTTTGTGAATAAATGTATAGTTCATTCTTCAGACGAAGGTACAAAAGCATCCACACTACTGTTGTTACACCATGTTTTTTTGTGATTCACTTCACAAACGTAGCCTACACCATGTTTGACTGGGCTATAAAAAATATTTCCTCTGTGTTATGTTAATATAGACCATTTCTATGCCTCAGTAGGGCACAAAATAAGGCATGTACTGATATAGCTATACCTGCCAATCACTGCACTTGTTCAGCTGTCCAATATAACCTTGATTGACCACCTGCTTGGACCCTCAAGGCTTGAGTAGATCTTTGTGAATCATCACCATGATATATAATATAACAGAACTCTTCACTCTTTTTCTCCTTTCGAAGATGGACACACTTCACACATGTGCCAGATTTGCCTTTTCACCATTTCTGTCACTGATTGTCATTGACCTTGACCTTGACGAGCATGTTCCAGATGAGTGGTGTGGAGTGGTTGGTTCAAGAGCTACGGTATGACATCTATGCAAGCGTAGATGGAGGGTAGGTGATGAGCACATCATCAAAAAGCCATATCATTTTTTATGTGATATCTGAATGACCTCCACAGCTATTACTCATGGACATGGCCGCCCTGGCTGGCTGGCTCGCACTTCAATGCATCTGTCTGATGGCCATGAGCTTGGTGGATGTAGTGGTTGTGCTATAATTGTCATCACATGTGCAGCATGTGCAGACTTTTTTGTTGCGGTATTGCTGATTACAGTAGGTATTGCATCTTGGCATAGCATGTGCACGTCATCTTCTTGTACATTTTTCAACAAGTCAACACAAGTTGTGCACTATACATTAGCCTATATATGAAGAACTCAGATGCAAAACCCCCTAAGTGCCTGTTCAGAAACTAATCTTAATTAACTTTTATTTAATACAAAGCTCTCAAATTTGCATACATTTTTTATTTCATTTATTTAATATAACTTTTTATATGTATTATCAAGTACATGAATGTAAACCAAACCAACAACGGGGTTCTCTAAAAATATAGAAGTGCAAGAAGTGCAGGTCTTCAGAAATGGAGTTAGGGGGTTTTGCATCTGAACTCTTCATATATAGTATTTCTGCATATTTAAGTTGACATTACCACCATTGTTGTGATAACAGCTAGTGATGAAGTTGCATATCCTGTTGCATATCCCCAATTGGTACCAAGGGTGAAGTTGTTGGTTTTAGGGTGGTTATTTTTTTAACAAAATAATTGTTGGAACTGTAGGCAAAATTGAGATATTGACATACAGTAAGTTCCTAAGAATTTCAGCCAATGCATTTGGGAGGCTCTTAGTAGAAGCAAGATACTGTAGTTGTAGGGAAAGTCTTCACCTTTAACCAACCCCTGAGTATAAATTATTTTTTAATGAAATGCATAACACACTGTATGACGTAAGATGGACACGAGCCCAATGGCAAAGCTGAAACCCCACCTGTGCTGGGAAGTCCGCAAAGTCTATGGGAAGCTGGCTGCCGTCGTCTGACAGTTTGTCCCCTCCGGGCCTCCGTAGGATGTCGGTCCTGGTGGTGGAGGTGGGCGTGGTGCCAAACCTCCTCATGACGGTGTCGCTAGCGTCCGACACGGCAACGATGCCATAGTGCACGCTGGCCGAGGACACGGACGGCGGTCGCCTCTGGGGAGGCCGGCTCATGGTGCGCCCTCGCCCCCCATCCTCTGCCCCCTCCGGCGGGTCGGGTTGCCCGAAGCGAACCCGGACGTGGCAAGTGCCGCTCGCCAAGGTGGCGCGACGAGGCTTGTAGCGCTGGCACGTTTCGGGCACGCTCAGTTCGACCCGCAGGAGCATGCCCTGGCCCTCAGCCTGGGCTGTGATGATTGGCCAGCGCCTGGACACGGGTGATGATGTAGCAGCATCTAATTGGACGCCACTGGAGCCGCCGCCACTGCTGGGTGTCCGCTGGGACTGCGTTTGCACCTGTAGCACGGACTCGTCCAGAGACGCGGCACTCAGCTGGAAGGTGGAGGGGTCGTAGAGGTCCAGGGGCGCCGACGAGCCATCGCTGAACTGCAGCCAGACACTTACTAGCGCCTCCTAGTGGAAAAAAAGACAAAGACAGAGACACACACAGTGAGGAAGACATGCTTTTCTATTGGTTCAGGAAGGCAGATGCTGAGGCACTCAAGGTTACAATTTTTTTCCTTTTTTATTTGGCTACATACGCCCTGAAGAAGGCCATAAGGGCTGAAACGCATAGGCATTGTAGCCAAATAAAAAAATAAAAAATTGTAACCTTGAGTGCCTCAGCATGTGTCTTCCTGAACCAAGTTTGAGAGCCCCTACACTGATGAGACCCAGAGGCACTCCAATTACCTGCTTGTGTTTGATGCTTTTCTATTGCTTGCAATGAAACCTTTTAACTCAGTAAGACACGGCGCCTGTTATAAATGAAGTGTTACCAGAATAGCAATGATGAAGTCGTAATGTATGGTAGTAACGTTTTTTTCAGTGACTATTGTACCGTTATGTGTTAGGGAACCCTGGTGCCGCGGGCCCCTTTCAGGGGTGCTGTGGAAACGTGGCTGATAAATACAATTATGTAATGTAATACATATTTGTCTAAATTGATAAGTTAATGCTAGTCAGTGGAATCTTTCATCTGCCATTTACGCACAATAAAGTAAATATAAGTCGCCCCAGCTGCAACTTCGAACATAGGTGGTGTGACGTTTCTAAATGTGTTACTTTCCTAAGCTTGTGTGGTATCGGATGTGATGCCATGTTATGGCTTGTTGGTTTAGGGTGCCTTGAAATTTTTCATGAATTGAAAGGGTGCCTCGCCTAAAAAAAAGGTTTAGGGACTACAACAGTTCATGCACTTTTATATATTGCCTTGTATATACTGCTTTTAGTTTTGTTAACACATTTGATAATGCACTATGCAAATAAACCGGGCTTGACTTGACATGTATCTCCCATACGTTTTAACAACAAGAGGAAAAAGAAATACAGTAGAAGGGAGCAACATAGTCACTCTAATAATGTGCATAATGGCGTCTTCTTTATCTAAAAATCTATTGTTTTGACGAGGACTGTAGTGCCATTCGAACGATGACTATGTGGCATGTTGTTTAGTTCTGGAGGAAGTCCAAGAATGATGACAGCTGCCATTACTTGCTCCCGCCTTCACACAGATTTGAATCTTAAATTAAAAAATTTAAATTTAATTATGACTTGCTAGACCCAGCCACTATGGACCTTACGCCTCTAAGAATCTTGGTCGTAACCTATGTGGACCTTATGACTCTACAATCTCTATCTATCTCTTTTTTCCCTGCCTTCCTGCTATTTCTGCCTCTCCTCTCTACCTCTCCTTTTAAATCCATCTCTAACAATGATGTTGTTTCCCCATTTGTTAAGCACTTTGAGTTACATGCCTTGTATGATACAGTGCTATACAAATACAATTATTATTATTGAAAATTATTATTATATCCCAACTTCCCTGTTTCACCTGTCATGCACGAAGGCTGCCCGAATGGTCTCACCATCCCTACTCCCCTACTCCTTCATTTCACCAC
>NC_085859.1:12582921-12585421 GCF_034702125.1 Engraulis encrasicolus
GTTTGAGAACCACTAGCCTAGTACAGCGTATTCAGAACAGTAAAACAGAAATTCTATTTCCGGTTTCTTGTCTTCTTCCACTACCAGAGTTAGAACTGTGGGAATACAGAACATTTTGCAGTGTTAATTCAACACTTAGAGAGAAGACAGGGCCGGATTAATGCACAGGCTCAACGCAGTCTCACCCCAAGTAGTCAATTTCTGACTACCTTGGACCAGACGGCAATTTTTGACGTCTTGGGTATTCCTTCCACGTCACATTTTGACTATGTGGCCTAACCCTAAACCTATTCCTAAACCTAACCTCAATGACGTTATGCTGCCACAAGGGGGCGCCTTTGAGGACATAGTCAAAATGTGACGTGGAAGGAATACCCAAGACGTCAAAAATTGCAGTCTTGGGGTGTCAAAAATTGAGTAGTCAAAAATTGACTACTTGGGGTGAGACTGTGTAGACAGGCTAGATATGGCTGCAGCTGAGGGGCCGCCACCTTTCAGGGGGCCCCTGATTGACCAAAAGTAAAAAAAATGACAAGATGCAATATTGAGAAGTTCATCTGTTGTGCTGAGTGCAGTTGGTAGACATGCCATCCTAAATTCCTAGCACGTAATTATGACACTGTCTATAATCTAAATTTGTCGTGAAATTTGCCTTGAGGGGGGCCCCACAGAAACATGTAACAATAGGAGCCCCATGGCATCTTAATCCGCCCCTGACAGAGATTCTACCATCTTACAGAATACGGTGTGTTTTAGGTTCCAGAGCACTCTAAAAGTGTTGAATTAACGCTGCATTTTTAATTTTGGACGGTGAACAATAAAAGCTCCACCACCGTCATGCTCAACAGCCGGTGAAGCTTTTTACCTCCTGAAAATGCAATCGATGGGAGCTATTTCGGAAGCCTGTGTCTGAAAAGTGGGGTGATGTAAGAGCTGTATGAGTGGGCCTATTAGTGAGAACACGCAGGAGAGCTGTGAGCCGCTAATGAATGTGTTCACTCACTAATGAAGCTAAAGCACTCTGCACGCTGACCGCTTTTCATTTCATGTTCAACAAGCACCGTGCATGAGTTTTTTTTTTTTTTTTAAGTACTGCTTGGGTGTTTTTATGCTTTGACTGTTACCTGTATGCGTGGATTAGGAACAGACGTTAGCCAGCTTGTGGCTATTCGTATTAGCCACTGGGAGTGCTGTAGGCACATAGCTGGACCTTACACCATTTCTACTTTTGTGAAGTGAAAGTGAAAGCCTGATTGGGAAACTCCAACTCCCATTGTCATTGTGACACAGCACTCCACAGCACACAAGTGTTCACTGCACACAACGACATTGCATTTATGCCTCACCCATGCAAGGAAAGAGATGTGAGAAGGAAGACTTCTACTTGCACTTTTCAGGAATATCCTCAATGTCAGTTATGACACTCACTCATTAACTGGATACTTACTCAACGTGTGTTGTGCATTTTCTCATAATATACAGTATATACAAGTAGAGATTGTTTCATACTAGATTGTCATGGTGAAGATGAAAGCTGTGGTGAAGGTTTCCAGTCTGCTATCATTCTTCATTTTCAACTATATTATTGAGGATCATATGGATGTATTGTGGTAGAGGTTGGACATACCGTATGTTGGAAGTGATAAGAAATGAATGATGATTTCTTAAATTATGTCAAAAGACAAATGACATGATTAGTCCTTGTAGGACTGTTCATGCAATTCTTGGTTGTGATATGTGGTGGGCTACTTGCCACTGATGATTGAGTTGATATATCTTGATAAAGGTTACCCTTGAGGCTGATATAAAATCGATAAGGGTCTTTAATGTCAGAGCTGTGGCAGAAGCAAAAGTGCTGATTGGCCACTGTATGTGTGGAGGTTGCTGGTGGTTAAAGTCGGCTACTGACTTTTCTGAGGATATTGACCCCTCCTTGGGTGGTGCCAGAAGTATAAGCTCTGATTGGTCAGTGTCCGTGTGGAGGTTAAGGTGATTGGTGCTTGTATCTGTATAGGGCTGGGCGATATAACGTTAAAAAAACGTGATAACGGTTTTCACTTACACAAGGTTCACTTTTTGATGAGAGTTTTATTTTCCAAAAAAGTGATTAAAATAGAAATGGAGATGAATTAAAATTCAGGATTTTATCTCATTTTTGAATTTAATTTCAGCCTTTTCTTCAGAAACATTGAGATGCAGGGGAAAATCACCACTTATGGAAAAAAACGTGCAGAGAACTGTGATATTAATTTTCATCAAGAAAACCGTGATACACATTTTTCCAGAAGTGCCCAGCCCTAGTCTGTAGTGAGCAGACCACTGACCTGTTTGCGGGTGGTGAGCTCTTCCTGGGTAGTGGCGGTGTCCAGGACCTTGATTGGTTGGTGTATGAGGTGTGACTAATGTGAATGGTGGTTGTGTCTGTACTGGCCAAGCCCTAATTGGTTGGTGAACGTGAACTGACTAATGTGATTGATGGCTGTGTTTGTAATGGGCGGAC
>NC_085859.1:12600421-12602921 GCF_034702125.1 Engraulis encrasicolus
ACACACACACACACACACACACACACACACACACACACACACACACTAAAACACAATTACATGGCACACCAAATGTGCTCGCGCTCACACTCACACACTCAATAGGGCTTGCTTGGCTGCCCATGGCTTAGTTCCCACTGGCAACATGAGTGGCAGTGATGGAGCCTTGGCAAGGTCACGCCTGTTGTTCCCCGATAAAGAGGAGGAGGGAGAGAGGAGGAGGAGGAGGAGGAGAAAGAGGAGGAGAAGAGAAGAGAAGGGCAGAGAAGAGAAGAGAAGAGCAGAGCAGAGCATAGAAGAGAAGAGAAGAGAAGTAGAGAGGAGAGGACAGGAGAGGAGAGGAGAGGAGAGGGTGACATGGCAAGAGAAGAGAAGCAGAAGGGAAGAGAGGAAAGGAAGTGAAGAAAGGAAGTGTAGGGATATGAGATGACAGAAGGGGAGATCAGAAGGGAGGAGAGGAGAGAAGAGGAGAAGCAAAGAGTAAATGAGAGGGGGATAGACAGAGGTAGAAAACAGAAAAGGAGTTGTGAGAAGAGAAGAGAAGAGAAGAGAAGAGAAGAGAAGAGAAGAGAAGAGAAGAGAAGAGAAGAGAAGAGAAGAGAAGAGAAGAGAAGAGAAGAGAAGAGAAGAGAAGAGAAGAGAAGAGAAGAAGAGGAGAGGAGAGGAGAGGAGAGGAGTAGTGGACAAGAAAAGGGAACGAATGAGAGGAGGCAGTGAAGTTAAACACGTCTATTACTGCGAGTCTTCAAAGACATAAAAGGCAAGAAACTTCTGCAAGCAGATCTGATGTCGTCACTCTATTTTCAGCCCTTTTCAACTTAGTCTCCCTATCTGTCAACCATGATGACATATGACAAAAAGACTAATGTCACCTCATTTAGTATATTGTGTTTACACTCCATTAGACCTCAGTGTAAAAACTCAACACAAATGTTTCACTCATGCATAACCAAACACGCCTTTTCCAGTTCATGACTGAACCTGCTGCCTATAGCCATAGGATATCATCAACCAACCAAGGGAGACAAAGGAGGTGGTGTGTGTGTGTGTGTGTGTGTGTGTGTGTGTGTGTGTGTGTGTGTGTGTGTGTGTGTGTGTGTGTGTGTGTGTGTGTGTGTGTGTGTGTGTGTGTGTGTGTGTGTGTGTGTGTGTGTGTGTGTGTGCGTGTGTGTGCGTGTGTGTGTGTGTGTGTGTGTGTGTGTTGGGGGGGGGGGCACCAGAAGGAACTTGATGACACAAGAAAGACAGAGAGACAGTTGACAGTTTTATCATCACCTGAAACAAAAGCACACACACACACACACACACACACACACACACACACACACACACACACACACACACACACACACACACACACACACACACACACACACACACACACACACACACACACACACACACACACACACACACACGCGCACGCATGGACATATGCATGCCCCCACACATACACATACGCATATGCACACGCACACGCACACGCACACAATCTCACAAACACAGACACACACAGACACACACACACACACACACACACACACACACACACACACACACACACACACACACACACACACACACACACACACACACACACACACACACACACACACACACAATCACACAAACACAGACACACACACAGACACACACACAGACACACACACACACACACACACACACACACACACACACACACACACACACACACACACACACACACACACACACACACACACACCCCCAGTCTGCAACACTGCAGCGCTAATGAGACACTCCTCCCCTCCTCCCCTCCTCCCCTCCTCCTCCCCTCCTCCACTTTCTACTCCTCTTCTCTCCTCCTCCTCCACTCCTCCTCCCCTCCTCCCCTCCCCTCCTCCTCCCCTCCTCTTCTCCTCCCCTCCTCTCCTCCTCCCCTTCTTCCACTCCTTCCCCTCTTTCCCCTCCTCTCCTCCTTCCACTCCTCCCCTCCTCCCCTCCTTCCTCTCGTTCCTCTCCTCCTCTTCTCCTTCCACTCCTCCACTGTAGTATCCACATATACACTCCATCTCCCAGAGGGCCCTGTGGGTCAATACTGCCAGCAGTGAGACAGATGGCGCCCATCACATCACCAATGATACCTACGGCAGCAGCAGTCACATCAGTGGCAGTAGTGGCAGAGGCTCCAGTCCTGTTGTCTAAAGCCCAGCATCAGACAGAGGCGTGGGTATGGGCACACAACACACTGGGCACACACACATACACGCGTCGCGCGCACACACGCGCACACACACGCCCACATGCACGCACACACAAACACACACGCACGCACACACGCAAGCACACACGCACACAGGCACACATGTATGCACGAATGCACACACAAACACACACACGCATGCACGGAACGGACGCACGCACGCACGCACGCACACCACACACACACAGACGCACGCATGTACACACACCACACACACAGACACACGCACACACGCACGCACGCATGCGCGCACGCACG
>NC_085859.1:12615421-12617921 GCF_034702125.1 Engraulis encrasicolus
GTGTGTTCATTTCCTATGCTATTCAATTTCATGACAATTAATAATATAATGTTGCTGAGGGCTTTAAACGTATTGACTTATTGGCGAGACAGGAAATCATCTCCTCGGGGGGAAAAAGTCCAAAATCAGATGTCACACGTCCCCCCCTGCGATGTCTCCCCACCCCTCCATGCGACTCACTTCGAGAAACTCTGGCCTAATGGTTAAGGAGTTGGTCTCATAATAAGAAAGTGTCACGCTTGAATACTGTACCGGCAGAGTTGTATGTAGAAGTGTTTGTAGAAGTGGTTTCAACTACGTAATATCATACAACTAGTGCTGTAATTACCTCTGCAAGAGTATTTTACTTCTACTTTATACTAACTACTGTATGTGGGTGCAAATGTGGGCGCTCTCCAGTACCCTCAGCCATGCCCTTGAGAAACGCACCTAACCTCCAAGGACTGCAACTAATACCCTCTACCTAAAATAGGTAAGTCGCTTTGAAAAAAGTGTCAGCTATTAAGTTTAGTGTCATATAGTGGCTGGAAGCAGACTGATCAGCCAAGATCATATCACTTCAAGTTTTCCGTCATTTGATTTAGGAGAGCCTCTGTGAATGGCCATTTCCTGTAATGAGCTGAGAGGAGCAAAAGCACGTGTGGACATCATTATGTCCTGCACACAGAAAAGGTCCTCAAGTGGATAGCTGAGCCTTCAAATTCATCCAGAAAATAGACACAGCTCATCTGAAAGTAAGAAACTTGAGAGATTCTGCCCACAATGCACATTTTCTCTTTTTTGAAGCATTATGAATAAACCCTTGAGATTATTTGAGAGGAAAATCCATAGTTGGCCATTAACTACTAGTTCTACCTTTATTTTGGCAAGAAAGCACTTCTAAATTTGAATTTAAAAGAGATGGGGGAAAGGGGGGCATGAAAGGAGTGAATAAAGGGGGAAACTCTCAGGGGATGAGTTGCAGGGGAACATTGGAAGCCATATTGAAAAGCAACGTTGTTTGAGGATGTTGGTCAGGGCTGGGGAGTGTGTCATGGGGACTCACTAATTTGACGCCCTTTCGGTACTGATCTCTTAAGTCATACAACCCTAACCTTAACCCTAAACCATAACCCTAACCCTAACCTTAACCCTAAACCTAACCCTAACCCTAAAATCGCTTGTTTGAAATGTTTGATTACCATGTGACGTAAGACATCAGTACCGAAAGGGCGTCAAACTAGTGGGTCCCGTCTGTCATGGCTCAGTGGGCTAAGAAACTGTACCATACGCAAGTCCGGAGACCAGGGCTCCAGTCGGACCCAAAGTCATTTCCTGATCTTTCCCACATCTCTCTCCCACCCATTTTCTGTCAGTCTGTCTCACGGTTCTGTCCAAAAAAAGGCTAAAAATAAAGACAAAAATAGATGTTGGTTGTTGGACATACTACTAGTCCAAGGTAACCAAATGGACAGCTTGATGTTGCATTTGTAAAAAATGTAACCCCTTAACTCAGAGCCTCTGTTATAACCTTATTTTCACTAAAATGGTACTGATGAAGTCTTAATCGGTTACCAAAGAGTCCCTGCATTGTCAAAGCAATGCTGTTATGAAGTAGTTGAGTGTTTTCCGCAAAGAGTGAACAGGCCCATCTGCAGTAAGAGGCTACTCAGAGCAAGGGAGTTACACCAAAAAGAAGGGGAAGAAAATAAACACACGGCCAGAGGTAGATCAAAGTAAAAGGAAAATAAAAACAAAGTGCAAAAAGGGGTGTTTTAAAATTGCTGACTGCTAGCTGATGAGCATTTAAGTGGTGTAACTAATGAGATGAAAGTTTTGGCAATCTGGCACATGGGTGCTTTGATGGTACAACAACTAATACACAAAGACAATTGCACACTAACATCTACATACACGTGATAGTTTAACAACTGATACATGTCTACAAACACATGCATACTACATCTACATCTACGTACACATGGCCAATATACTGTAGGTCACTAACCATAAGGTTTGTAAATGCATGTACACACACACACACACACATACACACGCACACGCACACGCACACACACACACACACACACACACACACACACACACACACACACACACACACACACACACACACACACACACACACACACACACACACACACAGGAACGACTTTAATGTTGACCTATATCGGATGACATGAGGGCAGATTCTAGAAGCTGTGCTTGTGGCGTGATCTTTCTGATGCTAATTTCTGTTGCCCTTTGAACACATGGATGAAAGCGCAACCCTTTCCTCACACAAGCCCACAAACAAATGCAATCACTTTGTACAGCCCAGTAAAGCTGAGAGTCACACCAACACATACACAAAAGGGCGACACATGCACGCACACACGCACACACACGCACGCACGCACGCACGCACGCACGCACGCACGCACGCACGCACGCACGCACGCACGCACGCACGCATGCACGCACGCACGCACACACACACACACACACACACACACACACACAC
>NC_085859.1:12632921-12640421 GCF_034702125.1 Engraulis encrasicolus
GAGTACTGACACACACACACACGCATGCACGCATGCACGCACACACGCTCGCACACACGCACGCACGCACACACACACTGCTCAGCTCACATTTCTTTGCAGTGTAGTACCAATCTCTTTCTGAGAAAATTGTGGACACATTATCTTGGGGTTGAAAGAAAACCAACCCCATGTAGACATCCATGTGTAAGCTGAAAAGGACTCATCATGGGACTCAACACAGGAGATTATGGAAACGTCTAGCTAATTAGTTGAAGCTATAAGACAGTAAATAAAATTCTATGTTAATCAAATCTAAGCACTGGACCCAATACATACACCACAATACTGAAAGTGTGAAAGCCCAACTGGGGAACTCCACAGCACACAAGTGAACACTGCACACACTGCACACAACGAAATTGCATTTATGTCTCACCCGTGCAAGGGGGCAGCCCTCAAGGGCACCCAAAAGGAAACAGTGCGGCGGGAGGGTACCATGCTCATGGTACCTCAGTCTTGGAGGGGGATGGGCGTGAGCACTGGTTAATGACTGCCCCCACCAACCTGGCGAATCCGGAGTCGAACCGGCAACCTTTGGGCTATAAGACCGACGCCTTAACCGCTTACCAATGAGTCATGACTGCCCTACTGTTTGGTACTTGATATCTACTATGCAGTTTGGGCCTCAGATCAAGCTCAGCTCTCCCCAACCCAGCTCCACAATACTCATGAACGGTCATCCGGGTACTTTGCTCTTAAATTTGCGTTACGCCCCTTTATGGGTGAAAACAAACCGAATGTCTCATTGACTTACATGCTACATTGGCTAGCCTAAATGAATACATTCCATGCTTCAGCCACGGCTGTTTGGCTATATTATTTGAACAACCGGCAACGCAACACGTTTTCGGCATGTTTCGCGTGAACAACGCTAATCTACAGGTCCGTATCTTTCGTTTATTAATCCCCAACATCACCAATTGACTTGAATGTGTTGTTTTCCCCCACAAATGGGCGTAACGCACATGGAAAACGTCACGCCGTTCATGAGTATATGCACAATATGCAGCAGTTTATGCAGACACCTCTGGCCATGGGACACGACAAATATTCTCATACTGAACATGCTATGGCTGCACCTACAGTTTTGTGGTTATGACTACCTTATAAAAGGGAACTAAAACGACATTTCAGCAGTTTTTTTATCATTATTATTTTTTATTTTTAAGGGGCTTTTTATGCCTTTATTGATAGTATAGTAGTATAGTATAGTATAGTATAGTATAGGATAGTATGAGATGCTGACAGGAAGTGAGTGGGAGAGAGAGATGGGGAAGGGTTGGGAAATGACCCCGTCCGGACTCGAACCGGGGTCCCCATGGGCATGAAAGCCCAAATGTGGGGGGCTAAGCGCATTGCGCCACACCCCCCCCCCCCCCCCCCAGCAGTTTTTTTTTTTTTTTCCCCGTTCAAACCTCACGGTGCTATGCACAGTCACACATAGCAACCAACCACATAGAGCAGGAATCGTCTTTGTCTCTGGTTAATAAGTAATCCCCTCTGCATGAGGCCACAAGAGCCGTGCTATGCTACATCACTTGAGACTTGTATAAATCATTTAGTATAAGAGAGCCTGCAAAAAAGAAATACATTTAGGGGAAAAGATATTGGAGGATTGTATGAATTGTTTCGAGAGCTGGAAGTTGTCAAAGTGTAATTTTTTTTGCAGAGGCAATATGGATGTTACTTTAAGGCAGGCATACTACACTGTGCGGTATTTTTAATCATGGGTATTCAGCTCCTGCTCACACTGTACGAGGGAATCGCAGGGTTTAAAAGTTCACATCTCACGACTCACATCCTCACACTACATGAGTCGAAGGTCGGATGGGAGCAGAGTGCTCACACTTTACGACACAACAGGCTTGTTTTCCGGAAATGCAGGTGACAAAAACAAGGCAAGGATGCGCCCAAGAGTGAATCACGCTGCCCTGGCACTTTGTGTATAGTATAGTGTCAAACCGGGTCGTCATACTGCTTCAACTACTCATAAGGGGTGACCAGGATTTCAAACAGTTTTGATTTTCTTTCGAACCTACGACTGCAGATCGCAAGCTGGTCGTGAGGTGAAACTGCTTATCATTACCCCATGTACCCTATACCATGTGAGCAGGGCTTGACATTAACTTTTCACCCACCGGTCAGTGTGGCTAGTGGATTTCCCGAGTCACTAGCCATTCAGGTATTTCACTAGTCACAGATTTTATATTGGGTGTTCTTTTCTTTTTTATATTGGGCCTTCACTCTTTAATCATGATAGTGAAGGCCTACATCTAACCTCAGAAGATGAGGTGCTAAAGCAAGATGAGTGTATAGCTTTCTACATGGAAGTATTATTAAGCAAATGTGTGTTTGTTACTGCTTTTCTTGAACTCAGTAAATACAAACAATTGATACACAAGGAAAAAAACACCACAGAATATTTTGATAACGTAATGTCATACCAAAGGAATAAAGCTGCCAGCCAAATTGGCTAGTGACACTGAAAGTATTACTAGCCACAGCCAACTTTTACCAGCATTTGGCCGGTTGGCAGGTGACAGTGTCAGGCCCTGCAGGTGAGACTTACAATTGATCTCCAATTGAGCAAGAAATTGGCCCGGTTCCCAAAAAGTCGTACGACTGACAAATCGTGGCAAAATCGGGCGAAAAAAGTCGCACAGTGTATGCCTGGCATTACCCTCGTGCTCTGGGCGAGAGTAAGAAGCCGCATGTTTTTAACAGATAAAGAGGATTCAATCGAAGTGTTTATTGGACGGTTCACATAGCCCATGGAATATCAGTTAATCTGCTTTGGAGCAGTCTTCAGGAATAAAGCTGTTTGACTCCTGCACTATTCTGAGCTGGTTGATGGGACTACACAGCATGGGTGCCACTAGGGGGGGAAAGGTGTTACAGATTCTAAGGGCCCAAGCACTGACAGGGGCCCTTAAAGGAGTCCAAGCACTGAAAGGGGCCCTTAAGGGGCCCCAAAATTCGAATGCTTCATGAGCCCAACATTTCTGGCGGCACCCCTGCTACACAGTATATGCAAAAGGTAAGTAAGCAGCTGGCTGTTCATTCATAAGATTCACACTGGTGAACCAATGCAGGCAATTCTTTCCTGCTTTGCTGCGGATGCCTTTAAAAATGCAAAGCCTCCTAGGACGATGCAATCATACCCTGCAGCAGACAAACAAGAGCAAACAAATATCAAAACCTTATCTTAGATGCCAGGACATGTTAAGGCATTGGCAATGCTTAAATAATGTATTAAAGAGGTGGCTCCAACAAGCGGGTTCCCTTTGACTTTCCCGCTGTATTTCACAGAGGAATACTGCATGCATTTGATTAGGAGACATTGCTTTCTCTGTTTCATCATAGACCAGCCATACATTGTGTGCATGATTCTGACAATAGCGATGATGTCAATGCCATATTGCTCCTACAATCATAGCTTCTTTTACGCTTCAGCATGTAACTATAAAAAATATGCTTTTTAGAATTACAATAACCCGGCCCTACCGTGGCTGATATGGTAGGGCACACGTTTACCACTCGGCCGACCCGGGTTCGATTCCCGGTCCTGGTCCTTTGCCAGTCCTTCTTTGTCTCTCTCTCCCAGCTCACTTCCTGTCTCTCCTCTACTATCCTGTCTCACAAAAACAAATAAAGGCTGAAAAGCCCCAAAAAATACTTTCAAAAAAAAAAAAAAAAGAATTGCAATAACCCAAAACTCAACACTTAATTGAAATGAATAAACTTGTTTTTGCTCATGTGCCTTCAGTGCAATTATATTCACTGTGTTCCAGCTCTGCCAAAAAAGAAAAAGATTAATAAGACCCCTGCATTAGTGCTGCCTGCCAGTTTTGCAGCTGAGACACTGGGGTTGAGGTTGAGTTTATGTAAAAATTGAAAAAAAAAACCACACAAAATGAAAAACATGTCAATAATATAACCCTTGTGTAATTGGCCCCCACAAGCTTAATACAGAAAAATCTAGAGGTGAATCAACCAAAGAGATAAACCTTTTTCAGATTGGAATGAAGTCTTTCTGCTTCAAATCTTCTCAATATTGTGTTTTAATGAGATGTCAATAAAACAGATTCAACAGACACTTCAAGGTATTTAAGAATTTCTTTCACTGGATCAGAGTGAATATCATGACTGACGTTTCTGCTCATAAATACAACTGATCAGTGCACATAAATGCTGATATTAGTGGAGCCAAAGAACCTACAGAACCAGGCTCCCAGCCTACAGAAAATGTCTCCAATCAACTGCTATCATGATACCCAGTTAATAGTTGGGTGTCATGTCATACATTCAATAAAAATCTAAGACAGCAGTGTTATGATGCTACCCTCAACATACAGTGCATTATTTATCACATTACATCCTTTATCGCATTAGTCAAAGTCAGTTCTGTATTCACAGAAAAACTCCACCCATTGACTAATAAACCATCCATTTAAGGTATATTTTCATGGTAGGCACCAAAAATGATTAATATTCCTTGACCAGGACACTTTTTGGTTACAATATTGAAAATGTGGAAAACCTAAAATAATTTAGGGGGAACGGTGTTGGAGAATGTAGCCTACATACCGGTTGGGCTGAAATTCCACTATTCTATTCAAGCCCACCTTGAGTGTGATAGATTTCCCGTGATGAACGTGGGTGGTAAACCTAACTTCAGGTATCTCCTGCTGTTTGCAGCTCATAAGGTGGGTCCTCAGGGACTGTCTGGGATTTCATACTAATAATAATGTCACATGGTTTCATCAAATCTGACTGACAATGATATCCTGTGAGAGATGCAAACTGTCACAGTTATTTCTCAACGTCCCAACTCAATAAACAGCTTTGTTGTTGGAGGGGGATGAAGAAATTCATTACTACTGTCAAAGCAAAATGAAAAGATGGAGGATAAAAGCAAATGTCATTAAGATAGAAGGCTACTATATATAGTACAGTAAGTGAAAGGGAGAGGGAAGTTTTGCAGAAAACTTAAAAAAAATGAAATACATGAAGTTGTTGTGATCATTGGCTGCATTTGGCATATTTGGCATATTTGGCATACATCATAAGCCTCCCAACGCCCCCATAATCTCACCATAAGCCTGCCAATGCCTTAGTATTAATAAATAAAATAGATTAATGCTCCCTGATGGCAGCTAAGCACTGCCCCCTCTCAGCTGCAATCTTCTCAAAGTCCCCTTGTACGGCCCCCATTGAGAAACACTAATCGAGTAAGTAATGAGATACGCATGTCCTAGTTAGGTATATCTGACTTGTTTGTCTATATGACGTCCATACACACATACATAAATCTAAACACATACGCACACACGCACGCACGCACACACGCACGCACACGCACACGCACACACACGCACGCACACGCACGCACCAGTAGTGTAGTATACGTAGAACTAAATTTCAGGGGATTTCAGTATACCCACTTAAAATTGATTGATCCATTGTTTTGAATGGCACAAATTTATACAGTATACCCAATACAAAAAATGCTCAAAGCAGTATACCCACCATAAAAAAGTAGACTACACCACTGGCACGCACGCAAACACACACACACACACACACACACACACACACACACACACACACACACACACACACACACACACACACACACACACACACACACACACACACACACACACACACACACACACACACACACACACACAGCAGATGGACTGACGCGTATTTTTCTGCCCACTCGTGCCTCACTGTCCGCCAGCATGTCAGCCTGATGCAGCTCCGCAGCTTGCCATCCGCATTCCGCTATAGCTATAGCTATAGCTCACTGTCACTTGTCACTCACTCACCTTGAAGGGACACTGTGCAGGAAATGGTCAAAAAAGGTACTGCAACTATGCTGCTCATTGAAACTGGGTTGGCTATCGCCAAATTTGATATTTACATGAAAATAATAAACAATAAACAAATAAACAAATTTTCTAGTATGGTCCAAGTAGAGTCATTTTAGTAGCTAAAAATGGCTATTTTTGGAAATTCAAAATGGCGGACCATGGAGAAAGATCCTCCTTTTCATGTACGAAAAGTGCAATTTTTCCAGTCATAATGAATACTTAGAATTTGATGGTGGTGGTAAGTATTCATGAAAATGTAACATTAGTGAATGGGCAGCATGAATTCTGGAAATAAACAACTAAAAATCTCACACAGTGTCCCTTTAATACCACTTTTCACTTCACCCATATCGCCAAGCAACTGTTCTAGTATAGATCTTATAGCAGTGAGTTCACCGGCGACAGACACTGTCCCTCAATGAATCTCTAGGTTCAGCATGTGGCTCCGCCATCTTCGGTGGAAGTTTTAGCCGACGAGGTCTTTGGCTTCCCTCGAGACAAACTTGGCTGATTCCATGTAAAATAATGACTTTGATGACTCATTACATTGTTATAAAGCTACCAAACTGTGTATATCACAAAATGATCGACTGTACATGAATATAATCGGAGGTTTTGAGGAAACTCGACTTCCGCTCCGATCTACACAACCATCCCTGGCGGGCGTACCATGTAACCAGAGATTCTTTAAGTATATAGAGATATGCCAATGTAATAGGTTGCTATGGGCACCTAACATGACCAGGTTCCGGTCTGCCTAATACTCCAAGCATTGAATAGAACAGTCCTTAGGTCTGCCTAGGTCTGCCTAAAGGGGGATTTCGCCCCCCTCCCCCTTGCAATTGTAGAACCCGGAAACAATGGGCCAACGGAACCTCTCTCTCTCTACTCTCTGACGTGACTCCGTCACTCTCTCACCTTGACGATGTCTTCGTCCGTGGAGCGGCAGTCCACCGCGTCGGACACGTCCGTCACCACGCCGTCCACCCCCACGGTCACCACCTTCACGGGCACCGCCACCGTCTTCCCATTCAGGACCGCCGTGTTCAAAATCTCCCTTTCCTACAGAGAGAGAGAGAGAGAGAGAGAGAGAGAGAGAGAGAGAGAGAGAGAGAGAGAGAGAGAGAGAGAGAGAGAGAGAGAGAGAGAGAGAGAGAGAGAGAGAGAGAGAGAGAGAGAGAGAGAGAGAGAGAGAGAGAGAGAGAGAGAGAGAGAGAGAGAAGAGGTAGAGTTGTTCCATCAGTGAGATGCATGGAAAGGTAAGATACATACAGTACACACGCAAACACAAAGTACACAAAAATTACGCATACAGACAGACAGACAGACACACACACACACACAGACACAGATACACACACACACACACACACACACACACACACACACACACACACACACACACACACACACACACACACACACACACACACACACACACACACACACACACACAGACACAGATACACAGACATAGACAGACAGACAGACAGACAGCCAGGGAGACAGACACAGACATACACACACACACACACACACACACACACACACACACACACACACACACACACACACACAC
>NC_085859.1:12642921-12645421 GCF_034702125.1 Engraulis encrasicolus
CCATGTGTGTGTGTGTGTGTGTGTGTGTAGTTTTTGTGTGTGTGTAGTTTGTGTGAGGAGTGAGTGTGTGTGTGCGTGTGGTTGGTGTGAGTAGTGGGTGGATGTGTGCGGTGGGTGAGATCGGATCTGTGTGTGTGTGTGTGTGTGTGTGTGTGTGTGTGTGTGTGTGTGTGTGTGTGTGTGTGTGTGTGTGTGTGTGTGTGTGTGTGTGTGTGTGTGTGTGTGTGTGTGTGTGTAGTGTGTGTGTGTGTATGTGTAGTGTGTGTGTGTGAGTGTGTAGTGTGTGTGTGTGTGTGTGTGTGTGTGTGTGTGTGTGTGTGTGTTCACAACACCGAAGTAATAGAGCATAAATGGTGCTGCAGGAGATGGGCTGTTCTGCACCATATGGATTTGGCCCTCATAAAATTTATATTACCACCATGTCCAAAAAGCAAACGCGTTTCGGCTAACAATCCTTCATCAGTGCGTGGTACCAGGAAGGCTGGTTAGCCGAAACGCGTTTGCTTTTTGGATATGGTGGTAACATAAATAAATAATGAGACGCAGTTTGTGAGTGCGGATTTCTTCTTCCTTAACCCCCAATAATAGAACCCGGAAACAATGGGCCAATGGAACCTCTCTCTCTCTCTACTCTCTCTGCTTTAGCTTTTATGCGTTGGAATCAGCTTCTTGAGGAAGTAAAAAATGCCCCTACAGTTCAGTGTTCTGAGGTCTAAGGCTTTTCAGAGGCTTTTAGGCTGCTTGCACCACCCTGACATTTTCAAGTATTTTAATTTCATATATATATATATATATATATATATATTTGGAACCTGGACGGTCTGAGGTTTCTAATGGTGTGACTTATATGTTTCAATGACAAAAACTCACAGAGTTACAGATTTGTTTTTGGAGACCAATTGCCCTCTGAAGGGCACTCGGACCTCAGAGGGTTAAGGCCAGACTTATGACAAAGCTCTTCTTGGACTCCTTTTTTTTAGATATTCAAAGGTTTTTTCTGCCTTTTTTTTGTTTCTTGCTTTTATCCTTGCCTCTCTTATCTTGTTTTTACCTGCCATGCCTTGTGCTTTTATTGCTTTTTTACTGCCCGCCTTGCACAGCTACTGCTTTTATGCTTTTTTTGTTGTTGTTGTTCTGTTTTGCATGGTTGAATTGCATATTGAATTGCTTTCATGTATGAAATGCGCTATAAAAAGGCCTTGCCTTGCCCTAGACTGGGCCTGCCCCATGCCCCATCCCCCATCCTCCATCCCTCCTGTGACACTGCACAAAATGCAACATAAATCAGTCTGGCCAAGCTGGCTAAAATGTTAAATCGCCCACCTCGGATGAGGGCCGATGAAAATGGCGACAGCTTGACAGGGCCTGGTTACACTGTCAGGTGGGGACGGACTAATCTCTGTCACTAGCAGAAGTCAGTCAGATGAAAGTTGGAGGAAACGGCTGTCTGATTAATGGAAGCTGACAAAAGTGGTTTTATAGGCGCCGCTTAAGCCTCACTTCTGAAAACTTTGAAATGACAAGGGATGGACAATGAAACTGAAACTGGTTTTGAAACTGGTTTTAGATCACAATAATTAATAGCAGCCCAGCTGTGTATATTGACCCTGTGTAGCTCCCAATGGGCAGTTCTGGTGGAAACACGAGAGCGGAGCTGCTCAAATAATTCTGTCGGGCAGCTGTCGTTTTATGCTTTTTGGATACAGTCCGGGTTAGCACCCAACTATTCGTTTTCAGACAGCTTCCTCTTGCATACACAGTTAATCCTGCTGGATGTGGTTTGTCCTTCTCGGTGGTATGCTGATATTACCCTGGATACAGTGCACCACTTTCGAACTATGATATGTCACCCATAATGCTGAATGCATTGCATTATTTTGAGCAAAACTGTGCTCTTACCCTGTCAATTGAACCTTCACACTCCGATCTTACTGGTACAATGTGTGACCCGGCCGCCCGGTCCAATTTAGCCATGAAACCTCCTACACTTAAATGACAGTGTGTTTCAGTTTCATTGTCCAACCCCCTGTACAATGGCTTAGGGTGCATTTATCGAGTTAGCTACTTTGGTGAATGTAATGCAATTTCCCATTGACAACTACCTAAGTTGCTAACTAGCTAACAACTATGCTTTCGAGAAACAAAACCTTGGACAGACCGAGCAGACAAAGCTAGACTCCCCTAGCCAGGCCGTGCCCTCCTAGTGACGCAACAGCTTCAGCGTTGCTACTAGTCAGTCCAGGAGTCAATGCAAGTACTTTCTGAGTTCCCGCAAATACGGGAACTCCTCACACTTTGTTGGGAAGCAAACAATCATTACCAAACCAAGGGAGGCCATTTGGGAAATGATAATTGTTATGCTCTTGGTCAGACCAAGACTCGAAGAGATTTGAATGTCGATGATAATCAGGCTAAGTCTCCCCCACACCACCACCAACATCTCTACGCACAGTCTCAGCCTTTTCTCCTCCGCTATCTGTGCAGTGCCATGATTACCACA
>NC_085859.1:12647921-12650421 GCF_034702125.1 Engraulis encrasicolus
GACTGAAATACAGACAGAATAGAGGAGAAGATGTCACAAAAGGCATCACAAAAAACAACGCAGCCTGGGCGAAGCAGACCTGGAGGGCACAGAAGAAATAAAACACAACATAAATATGGAATGACAAGAGAGACAGAGTGAAGAAGAAACAGGAACAAGTGATAGAGAGAATGGCAAGATGAAGAGAGGACAGGAAGCCAGAAGAAGTGATAGAGAAAGCCGTTAGATGAAGAGAGGAGGAAAGGCAAGAATGGAGTGTAGAGAATGCCAAGATGAGAGGAGAAGACACAAGAAAGAGTGATAGAGAGAATATCAAGAAAGAATATCAAGAGGAAGATTTGAGAATGGAGGACAGGAAACGATGAAGACAGGGTGAATAGAGGGGGAAGAGTGAAACGATGGGAACAGTTCAAGGTGGAGAGTGGAGTGAAGAGGAGGAATGGGGAAGGAAGGAGTGGAAAAGGACAGTCGAGAAGAGGAGAGGAGAGGAAGAAAGATCATAGAGGAGGAGTGGAGGGAAGGAAGAAGTGGACAAGGACAGATGAGATGAGAAGAGGAGAGGAAGATCATAGAGGAGGAGTGGAGGGAATACGTTGAGGGAGAATGTGGTGCTGGGCTTGGAAGGAGATGATTAGAGGGGGTCATGGATGGATGGGCTGTCTCAATGGCGGGTGGACTGGTCTTGGCCGGCCGGAGTGTTTTTTTTGGTCCCAAACCAGAGGGTGGGTGGGGGAGAGATTACTGTTGAAAATATTGAGTAGGGAGTGAAAAAGACTGAAAGGTGGTAAGAGTGGGAAGCACTATACTATACTATACTATACTATACTATACTATACTATACTATACTATACTATACTATACTATACTATACTATACTATACTATACGTAAGGAATAACGGCCGACGAGGTGTCCCGATATGAAGGGAAATAATGGACGAGGCGGAGCGTTCTAACAACCCGACGGTGCAGCCGAAGGGCTGTTCGCTTCGCCAAGTCCACTTTCCCTTGATATACTATACTATACTACACTCAGGGAAAGATTATTCCATGGGCCCCTGGGACGAACAAGAAGAAATGTTTCCTTCAAAGGATGTTGCTACTTTACAAAATGATTCAGAGTTTCAGGCCAGATGTGTTTATGTTGTTGGGAAGGGCATTTGAACATTCAGTTGTTAAAAGTCTTATGCAGTGTGATAGTGGAAATATAGACTCTTGGGCTGCAGGGCCCCCTAGACTCTTGGGCCCCTGGACCTGGGCCCGTTAGGCCTATGCAGTAATCTGTCCCTAACTATGTTGTGGACCAGTGTTTCTCAAAGTGGGGCGCAAGCCCCCCTGGGAGGGCGTGGAGGCATTGCAGGGGGGGCGTGTGACATCTGATTTTAGTTTTTTTCCCCCCCAAGGAAATGATTTCCTGTCTCGCCAACGAGCCAATACAATTTAAGCATTATATAGGCTTACATAATTATGAACATTATATTATTAATTGTCATATAGGAAAGGAACACACATCTGCATTCCACTGCAGTGCAGTCCCTCTTTGTTTTATCTCACCAGTCACCTTTCCTTTGATTCTGCACTGCGCAGCGATTGTAAAATCAGTCTGCGCGAGTACTGCTGTTGCTTGGGGGGGGGGGGGGCTCGGAAGCATCCAGACCCTCCGAAGGGGGGAATGATGGGAAAAGTTTGAGAACCACTGCTGTAGACAGTAACAGAAGTGACAGAAGATTGGCTGTAGACTGTTGACCAAGTACAGGTGCATACAGAGGCTGATTCATATGTGTCCTACACTGTGTTCACACTGCAAGATTAAGTGTGAGGGGAGGTAACGGTGAGAATGGGGGGAGTGATGGGACTGGAGAGAAACAGCTTGCCAAGGTAAAAGGGAGCACAACAGGGCAGAAGGAGAGGGGAAAGAAAATCCGGTGACACTTTCTATCAAGCCCATATCCATAGCGCATTATGAGCACATTTATAACAACTTATAATGCACATCATCATCATAGTTATGACTACACTCATAACGCCTCATGATGTATTATATCAACAGTCATTAATAACTATAAATCAAGCTTATAATGAATTATGAATCTTAGTGTGTTTTGAGTGCTCGTGAATGGTTATAAACTACAGGCAGTGAAGGGGCTTATAATACATTATAACTGTCATAATGCACTATGATTAATTATGATGTGCATTATAAGTTGTTATAAATGCGCTCATGATGCGCTATAGATATGGGCTTCATAGAAAGTGTTACAGAAAATCCAATAGGGAAGAGAAGGAGACGTGAGGGAGGCGGGGGTTCAGAAAAGAGGAGTGAGGGGAGGAGATGAAAAGAGAAAGGAGGGGAACAGTGAAGAGAGGGCAGGAAAAAGTGAGGGAAGTAGGGGACAAGTGAAGAGAGGGCAGGAAGAGTGAAGAGAGGGGAGGAGAGGAGAGGAGGGAAGAGGAGAGGAGGGAAGAGGAGAAGAAAGGAGAGGAGAGGAGAAGAGAGGAGAG
>NC_085859.1:12660421-12672921 GCF_034702125.1 Engraulis encrasicolus
TCTCACAAACACCTTATTAAAACGTTGGAAAGAAATCTCTGAAACACATCCCCGGATGTCATAATTTTTAGACCACTACTGTGGCCTTAGAGAAATGGAGACTTTATCCTTCTGATTGGGAAAAGTTCACAGGTCTGTTTTTTATTTGCCTTCCCTCAGTCAGCTTGCAATGAACCATGCAGACATGTAATTATTACTTTCCTTGGAGTAACCAAGGTCTTGCTGTGCAGACTCAGTAAACACTGCAAATTCGACTTGGGAGCCAAAAAGCTGAACTTTTAGTTAAACCAGTAGTGAATCTTCCACGGGTACTGACAGAACCAGAGAGAGCGGAGAGCCAGGGAGTGGGGGGGTGGCCCTGGCTTAAGGCTACAGGGGGCTCAATTTGGCTGAATCTACTTGAATCGTTTAAAATCGGCTGAATTGTTTAAAAACATAATCCTTTTTAGCGGCCCACTAGGGTCACATGTCGAGTTTCTGAGCCCAGTATGGGAGACAGATCCTTAAAAGTGAACCTAATCTGTTGGTGTTTTTTACCAGGGAGATTAACTACCCTTTCACACCAAGATGTGCTAGCCGGTATCTATTACACTGGCCCACTTGAACAATTACACACCCCACACACTGCCCTGGTTTTCTTCTGGCTCTTCCACAAAGTACATCTGTAGGGCACCATTGCTTACAGTACAGCGGGCCTGGAGGACTGGAGACCTGGAGACCTCCTCCTTGCCAGCATTCAAGGTCAGCTCCCCCACTTAAGATGCACTCTCCTGGCCATGTGTCTTTAAGTGTCTACTCCTGTCCCCACAGCACCATGGAGCTCTGCATGCGACCGGTCATTATAAGGTAGGGGCCCCTCTGTCTGATGCAGCCATGCCACCTTCACAGTGCTTAATGAGAGAGTAAGTGGAGAAGCAGCAGCTTTTTCACGAGTCCCACAGTGATGGAGGTGTGTGTGTGCGTGTGTGCGTGCGTGTGTGTGTGTGTGTGTGTGTGTGTGTGTGTGTGTGTGTGTGTGTGTGTGTGTGTGTGTGTGTGTCGGGGTGCGTGTGTGTGTGTGTATGTGTGTGTGTGTGAGTGTGTGTGTGTCGGGGGGCGTGTGTGGGTGTGTGTCGGGGTGCGCACGCGTGTGTGTGTGTGTGTGTCGGGGTGTGTGTGTGTGTGTGTGTGTGTGTGTGTGTGTGTGTGTGTGTGTGTGTGTGTGTGTGTGTGTGTGTGTGTGTGTGTGTGTGTGTGTGTGTGTGTGTGTGTGTCGGGGTGTGTGTGTGTGTGTGTGTGTGTGTGTGTGTCGGGGTGCGTGTGTGAAGTGATAGGAATAGATACAGCACTTCCTCTTTCACATTTCATCCTGACAGGGCTAATTGGACGGCAGGGGTGTGCATATGTGTGTGTGTGTGTGTGTGTGTGTGTGTGTGTGTGTGTGTGTGTGTGTGTGTGTGTGTGTGTGTGTGTGTGTGTGTGTGTGTGTGCACGTGTGTGTGTGCGCGTGTATGTGCGCGCGCGTGTGTGCGTGTGCGTGTGCGTATGAGTGTGCATGCATGCATGCGTACATGCGTGCACATGTGTGTGTAGACTGGGTGTTCAAGACTCAGGATGTGAGATGTCGTACTGTATGTACAAAAGAACTGCGGAGGAAGACTGAGACAGACAGTTCAAGAATCTTAGAAACAATGAGATTTCAGCCCCATTAAACTAATAGCGGTCTTTTTTAAGTCTTTTAAGACTTTTTTTCTCCATTCACTGCTGAATTCAAAGCATTCCAGACCATCTCTCCAGGTTGTTTTATCTCCTCTCAACTGACGTTATTCTCCGTTTCTTTCTCCGTCTTTCTGGACAGAAAGACATGATTAAGAGTTTTTGGTGGAGCTGTGCAAATTGCTTGGAACAGTATTTTACATACTGTAATGTCGGGGTGGACCAGAGACACATAATGACTATGCAGTGCTGTCATGAAAAGCTCCCGCGACGCTTTATTGTCAGGAGTGTGTCTTAATGGGAGCCAAGCGCTTTGGCCCTCGCAACCCTGCGGCTGGTGTTGGAGATGAGGAGGCAGGAGATAGACTGATATAGCAGAGATTCTTTAAGTATATAGAGATATGCCAATGTAATAGGTTGCTATGGGCACCTAACATGACCAGGTTCCGGTCTGCCTAAAGGGGCGTGTCATAATACTCCTAGCATTGAATAGAACAGTCCTGCCTAGGTCTGCCTAGGTCTGCCTAAAGCGGGATCACCCCCCCCCTCGCAATAATAGAATCCGGAAACAATGGGCCAATGGAACCTCTCTCTCTCTACTCTCTCTGGTTATAGTGTGTATAATGTGCATGATGGTGTGTGTGTGTGTGTGTGTGTGTGTGTGTGTGTGTGTGTGTGTGTGTGTGTGTGTGTGTGTGTGTGTGTGTGTGTGTGTGTGTGTGTGTGTGCGTGTGTGTGTACGTGTGTTTGTGGGTGGATCTGTTTGTGGGTGGATCTGTGATCTATGTGTGCAAGTGTTTTAAAAAGTGATGTGTATTTGACCGTGTACATACACACGTGTGTGTGTGTGTGTGTGTGTGTGTGTGTGTGTGTGTGTGTGTGTGTGTGTGTGTGTGTGTGTGTTTGTGTGTGTTTGACCGTGTACATACTGTGTGTGTAACTGTATGTGCTCATACTGTATGTCTACATCACATAAGATGGACAATAATCACAACCCGTGTTGCCAGATTCGGTGGTGTCCCGCCCAACTGTGTTATTTGGGATGGCTGTCTGCAAGTCTGCAAAAGGGCATTGAGCTGGTAAAAAGGGCAACATAACCATAGAAATCAATACAATTTTGTTCAAATTGGACGGGATTTAGTGCCTCCAGGCACCTTTTGAGCATTGTACTGGGCTGGAAATCATCACTCACATCTGGCAACCCTGATCACAACTACACTTTGGAGCAACTAATTTTTCCCCATTTCATGCACATAGTACCACGTGGGAGAGAGGGACGGGGAAGAGTCGGCAAAGGACCCGGGTTGGAATTGAGCCCAGGTCGCCGGCGTAGACGCCTAGTGCCCTACTGTTAGGCCTCGTGACCAAGATGTTCTGAGCTGGACCTTGCAAAGACCAATCGTGGTGCAGTCTAGCCTGGTAAACCAGCGCCACCCGCTGGACGTCGAAAATTTTCAGCAGCGAGTGGGTCTGGCCTCGGATCTGAGAAAGTTTTGAACACTGTGCCCTATGTCTAGCAAATCCAATCACAACAGAGAGATTTGTTTTGAATCAAAGCGGCCGGAGTTTTGAGGGAGTGACGACGAACCTCGCAACACCGTTGGGACAGCACATCAACGGCAAAGATCGCCGATTGGTCAGAGCGCCGGCACGGTTTGAAAAAACAACAGGTTGTTCTCATCAACAATCTTCGGAGGTATCGGTCATCGGGGCCAGACTAAATTACTCCGGTCTCACATTTAGGCTGGTTTATCAGGCTAGGTGCAGTCATGAGGGCATGGTACAAATTCAGTGGCTCCTACTGTAAGCATGTACAGTAAGACAGGAGGATATCACCCCCTCACCCTCTGCTATCTTCTCCTCTGCTAGGTGTGAACATAAGAACATGGGCAATGGCAACTTGTAAGGTCACACCGGAACTCAATGTCATGACTTGTCAACGTTAATTAGTGGTGTGCTTAGGACTGGATGGTGTATTAGTGGATGAGCGGCTCGAAGTGTGTGCATGTGCATGCGTGCGTGCGTGTGTGCATGCATGCTCGCGTGTGTATGTGCATGCGTGCATGCATGGGTGTGTGCAAGGAAGCATGCGTGGGTGCTTGCTTTCTTGCGTGCTTGTGTGCACGTGAGTGGGGCGGGATGTGAACTGCATTCTAGCCTTTGGATATTTTTTTTCACACTTTCACTACGGCACACACTTTATATAGTATCGAGTGTCAATGTCAGTCAGTGATTCCCCCCATGGCACAGTACACATGGTGTTGGTTACATACAGGGCCGCTGACAGCTTTGGCAGGCCCGGGACAAATTCAACTAAATGGGCCCCCAACCCAATACATATAATGTAATGCAGAGCCAATTCTGGGGCCCTTTTCTCTCGGGCCCGGGACAACATACCCCTTTTGTTCACACCTGTCAGCTTCCCTGGTTACATTGCCTCATTCACTATGTATTACACTAAAGAGAGCATGAGAGAAAATCTCAGATTTCTGCCCAGACAGCGGAAGAGATCTGGATCTCAGTATCCCTGTTCCATATTGTTCTGGGATGAATCACTTCGATGCTATAGATAGCTAATCCCATCACAAGATTGAGATGAAGAAAGAGCATACAGTATGCTTGTGTGTGTGTGTGTGTGTGTGAGAGAGAGAGAGTGAGAGAGTGAGAGAGAGAATGTGTCTTTGTGTGTGTGTGTGTGTGTGTGTGTGTGTGTGTGTGTGTGTGTGTGTGTGTGTGTGTGTGTGTGTGTGTGTGTGTGTGTGTGTGTGTGTGTGTGTGTGTGTGTGTGTGTGTGTGTGTGTGTGTGTTTGTGTGCGTGCCTGCGTGCGTGCGTGCCTGCATGCGTGCGTGCGTGCATTACAATAAGAAAGGTACAGAGTTACACTAAAGTCAGAATCTATTAAAATAAGAAGATGCTAAAAAATGCTAAATGGTAAAAGCCAAATGTTTCTGCACAGACCTTAAAGGGGTATGCCACTATTTTGGGGCTTAATACGGTTAAAATCGTTGGCTGGAGTTATAAAGATGGTAAAGTGTCTTATTTTTCATGTTAAGCGTTGTCTTGCTTTAAGACAAGTTAAAAGAGGGAGTATGTCGCTAAGCTAGTGAAAGTCAATGGATCCGTGTAGTGTGCTACATGCTACACGGATCCATTGACTTTCACTAGCTTAGCGACATGCTCCCTCTTTTAACTTGTCTTAAAGCAAGATACAACGGCTTACCTGAAAAATAAGACACTTTACCACCTTTATAAACCCTGGCCAACGATTTTAACTGTATTAAGCCCCAAAATAGTGGCATACCCCTTTAAGATAATGACACGGCCCTGAGTCATGTTGGCTGAAGGAGATGTTTGGCATGTGTGGTTAAACACTAGCTGTAATTAGCTGGGTCTAAATTGATTGTTTACTGTTATGCGGCTGCTGGGATATGCTACTCACATGTTTATGGTAATGTACAGTAGCATGGCTTTCCCTCCTACCCTTTTATGTAAATAGTCCATCTGACTCACACAGTCCCTTGCCTTCAGTCTGTCACTCACTCCCACTTAAGTGCACACACACACACACACACACACACACACACACACACACACACACACACACACACACACACACACACACACACACACACACACACACACACACACACACTTGTGTACACACTGCAGTACTCACATTATCGCACCACAAACACAGAGACACACACACACACACACACACACACACACACACACACACACACACACACACACACACACACCACACACGAGTACACACTACAATACACACAAAACCATACTGCACAGAGACACACAAACATGCACACGCGCACACACACATACACACACATACACACACACATGCACACATGCACACACGCACATGCGCACATGCACACACGCACATGCACACATGCACACACGCACATGCGCACAACACATGCACACACGCACATGAACACACAGAGACACGCACGTGCATGCACACACGCACACACACACACACACACACACACACACACACACACACACACACACACACACACACACACACACACACACACACACACACAGGCACAACGTGTCTATCTTTGGCCTTCCCTCTTTCCCCCACGTACACACACGTACACACACATACACATCAGGAAGGAGAAGCTCTGAGTGCGCAGTGACCCGATGAATGATTTGAAGTGCAGTGCTGTAACTGAGTGCTGGCTCAATTTAGCATGATTTACACTTTTAATTACTCCATAAAGATGTTTAATCGCCGTGGTAACCGGAACCCCTGTCTGCAGGGGCCAAGCAGAGGCACAGGGCCGTGGCAGCTCTGATTGGTTGCTTATGAGAACAGCCGTCATGCTGCTTGTCCAATGGGAATTCTAAGACGTTATGACTGGACTTCTTTTTTTTTGCCATGTGACGCTGTATAGCATTATGTCGGATGTTTACTTTTTGGGACAGTTTGCATGTGACATAGGTGTGTGTGTGTGTGTGTGCATGTGTACATGTGTGTGCTTGTGTGTGTACACGCATGTGTGTGTGTATGACAATGTAAGTCTATATGAGCAATTTCAATGTGTAATGTGAGGACACTAGCACATACACTCGACTAGAGTGGGAGAGCGAGAGAGAGAGAGAGAGAGAGAGAGAGAGAGAGAGAGAGAGAGAGAGAGAGAGAGAGCGCTGGGCAGGCTGTTCATAATGAGGGCCTCTGGAGAGGTGTGCTATATCTCACCCCTGGGATCGCAGGGTCGGCTAATCACACGGACAGGAAGCAGGAAGCCCACTTGTCAGCAGCACCTCCTACTGCAGTGGTTCCCAAACTCTTTCAGAGAGGGCCCCTTTTGGACTTTTTGGAATATTTTCGCCATCCACCATAGCCTTAGCCTTAGCCTAGCAATGACTTTCTTGCAATATTAGCACACAGTCTATGCATGAAAAACCTAGCAATATTAATGGACAAAAAAAGTAATGTTTTCTCATTAATATTGCTAGATGTTCCATGAATACATCTATGAACCATACGAATGAATACTCATATTAATCGATTCATGATATTATGTTAGCTGTTAGCTGATACAGTAAACTGTGGCCTTAACATTTTTGCGCAATGTCCCTTCTATCCTCGACCCACCTTCAGCGAAACCCCCCTAGGGGTCCCGACCCCCAGTTTGAGAACCACTCTCCTACCAGAGATTCTTTAAGTATATAGAGATATGCCAATGTAATAGGTTGCTATGGGCACCTAACATGACCAGGTTCCGGTCTGCCTAAAGGGGCGTGTCATAATACTCCTAGCATTGAATAGAACAGTCCTTAGGTCTGCTTAGGTCTGCCTAAAGGGGGACCCCCCCCTCCCCCTTGCAATAATAGAACCAGGAAACAATGGGCCAATGGAACCTCTCTCTCTCTACTCTCTCTGCTCCTACTGTAAGAGGAGGTGTGAGACCCTCAGCTCTACAGCTCCCCAGCCATATGCATGGAACAAAATAAAACCTCCCGGAGACACCANTGAAAGAAAAAAAGAAAGCCCCATGGGAAACTCCAACCCCCATTGTCATTGTGACAAAGCATTCAACAGCACACAAGTGAACACCGCACACAACGAAATTGCATTTATGCCTCACGCATGCAAGGGGGCAGCCCTCAATGGCGCCCCATGGGGAGCAGTGCGGTGGGACGGTACCATGCTCAGGGTACCTCAGTCATGGAGGAGGATGGGGGAAAGCACTGGTTGATTACTCCCCCCACCAACCTGGCGGGTCGGGAGTCGAACCGGCAACCTCTGGGATGCAAGTCTGACGCCCTAACCGCTCACCCATGACTGCCCAACAGTGTGATTATGAATCAAGGTGGACATACATGTGCATGTTCATCTCTGGATGACAAGCGAATGAAATGGGTGGATGTTGTATTATATTGCAATTCTAATGGATGAAGCCTGACATTATAATAACCTCAATTTATATAGAGATGTTTACGCAGAAGATGTAACTCATGAGTGCTTGATGGTTGGAAGAACACAAGACAAAGTAGGTTATAATTTATACAATGCTGTAATGAATCATTTGGAATCAATGGAGCTTTAGGAAGCTTAACCTTAAGTGCCCCTCCCAGTGTGGAAGCACAATATGGAAATGGGAAAATGAGATTTGGAGGCAGAGCCTGACTCCTCGCTTGTTGTGAGAATACAGATTGTCAAGCAGGGGCCAGGGCGATCTGTTTATGCTGCGCAATACACAAGCATTTGTTATCCCGTGTGCTCTGGGTAGTGTGCGGGTGAAAAATGAGAACAGCTAAAAACACAATCATGAGAATAAATAAAAGTGGATTGATGTGCACAAATAACCCCACATTATTTAAAAATCATGAATGCCACACGCATGCACGCACAAGTGCACGCAGGCAGGGCCGCTGACAGCTTTGGCTGGGCCTGGGACAGAATCCTCTGAAAGGGCCCCCATCCCAATACATTTCATGAAATGGAACCCAATTATGGGCCCCCAATCTCCCTGGGCCTGGGACAACTGACCTCTTTGTCCCCCCTTATCATCTTCCCTGCACGCACGCACACACGCTGGCACACAGGCACGCACACATGCAAGCAAGCATGCAAGCACGCATGCAAGCAGGCACACAGGCAGGCACGCACACACAGGCTAATCTGATCATATGTAGTTATCAGCCATGTCTAGCGGCGTAATGACATATAATATATAATAGCTCCATTCCCCCTTGTGGTTTGCATTATGTGCATAATGGCAGCAGATGGATGACTGAGTGTAAGTACAGAGCGAGGGACAGGGTGATTGAGAGAGAGAGAGAGAGAGAGGGAGAGAGAGAGAGAGAGAGAGAGAGAGAGAGAGAGAGAGAGAGAGAGAGAAAGAGAGAGAGAGAGAGAGGGAGAGAGAGAGAGAGAGAGAGGGGATGGGAGAGGGGACGAAGAAAAGGAAGAAGAAGATGACAGGGTGATTGAGAGAGAGAGAGAGAGAGAGAGAGAGAGAGAGAGGGAGAGGGAGAGGGAGAGAGAGGATGGGAGAGGGGAAGAAGATAAGGAAGAAGAAAATGAAGTGAAAGTGGAAGAAGGAGGATGAGTGTAGGATGGAGAGATCAAGCAGATATTGAGAGTGTGCATGTGTGGGTCCCTGGAACATCTGCCAAAAGCAGAATATTGAGGTTAGAAAGTGTGTATACGTGTGTCTATGTGCGTGCGTGCATACTTGTGTGCGTGCGTGCGTGTCTGCATGCATGCATGCGTAGCGCAGTGCATGTGTGTTTCTGTGTGCGTGTGTGTGTGTGTGTTTGCCTATTTGTCACTTATCAAAAAACACACAGCTCCAGACAAGAGTGTTTAGAGAATGCAAACACGTTTGATTGACAGCCCACTCTGATGCCCTTGGCTGTGCTGAGTGGGCGAGTATGGGCATGCAGGTGTTGCTGTGCGTTGGTATGCATGAGGACGTGCATGCTGAAGGGCTTACAGTCATGCCGAAGCCATGGAAATGGGCATATCTGATGTCACTTGTCTTTCTACACGAGCGTGATTTATGAGTATTTATGTATTTGATTTATTCTTGAATCGTGAATTATGAACGAACAGACACAAGTGGCGAAAGGTCTAATGCATTATGCTGTTTACATATTAAATTATGGACCACTTTTTGTACTTGATTTGATATGTGAGTCACTTTTCTTTTCTCTTTTTAGCCGTTCTTTGCCTCTTTGAGAAGTTAGTAATTAAAATGCAAGTCTGCTGCCAAGAAAACAAGATTTCAGGCATGGCTGCGAAATAAAAAGAAAAAGAAAAAGTTTTGTTAAATTAATAACTTAAGCTTCTACTCGGTCATGAGAAACAAAAATCTGCCTTAAAAGGAATTCATCTGGAAATGCAACAAGCGAAAAAAACAAAAAAAAGTCTCATTTCTATCAAGAGTATGCGATTTCATATCAAGGCATTATGCGAGAAGAATACATTAGGTTTTTGCCAGAGGAAATGCATGAGGGTAATTTTGACAGTGACGGCCTCGGCTGAAGGAGAGCGAGCGAGTGTTTGTTGAAATGTTTGCGGGCGAAGAGCCCTCTGCAACTCCCCGCCTCTAAAGAACCAAGCACTCATTAGCATGGGCAAGGTCACTTAGACCACCTTATTAAATATGGGAAACAGAAGCACTAGGCACTAGGCACTCATAAAAGAATATGTGTGTGTGCGTGCGTGCGTGTGTGCGTATATATCTGTGTGTGTGTGTGTGTGTGTGTGTGTGTGTGTGTGTGTGTGTGTGTGTGTGTGTGTGTGTGTGTGTGTGTGTGTGTGTGTGTGTGTGTGCGTGCGTGTGCGTATATATCTGTGTGTGTGTGTGTGTGTGTGTGTGTGTGTGTGTGTGTGTGTGTGTGTGCGCGTGCGTGCGTGCGTGCCTGCGTGTATGTATGTGCGTGTTCAGAGAGTGTGAAAAGCAATTGTAGGTGGTGACTCATTCAACACAATGAAAGTTGTACAGTGTCTTTAAAAAAATACAAATATCGGCATTCTGCATTTTTTCCTTCGGAAAATAAAACTTCACTCTGTCTATATTGTCTATCAGTTTTTTTCTCTTTTCGGACAGTAAAGTTATTGGGATCCTCGTCGTAGGATATAAATGTTTCCTTTCCCCTCCACATTGATAAAGAATGCAGACACCACTCATTTGAAAACATATGTGAAAGGAGAATGCCCTTCACTTTCAAAGGCCACTATTCACACAAATACCCCAATAGTGTGAAGGAGCTACAGTTATTCTGCCAAAAGCAACAGACCACAAGGAGACAGATGAAGAGAAGAGAAGAGAACAAAAGAAAAGAAAAGAAAAGAAAAGAAAAGAAAAGAGAAACAGAAGGGAACAGAAGAAGAATAAAAAAATATGAATGAAAGGAGCAAGACAGAAAAAAAGAATAGAATAGAATAGAATAGCAGAGAAGAGAAGATAAGAGAAGAGAAGAGAAGAGAAGAGAAGAGAAGAGAAGAGAAGAGAAGAGAAGAGAAGAGAAGAGAAGAGAAGAGAATATTACCGTGGAAGAGAAGATAAGAGAAGAGGAAAGGAAATGAAAGGAAAGAACAGGAAGGAACAGAAGAGAGTGTACAGTAGTAGGCAATACAAAGAGAAGAGAAAAGAAGAGAAACACAGCATTGATTGGTAAGGACCAGCCAACATGCTGAAGAGCAGTAAGATGAGGAAAGGAATGTGAGAGGAGGATAGTGGAAGTGATGAGAGGAGTGGTAAAAAAAGAAAAGAAAAAAGAAAAGAGGAGGAGGTGTAGAAGAAGAGGAGTGGAGGAGGAGGTGGAGGAGGAAGGCTATCTTGCTGAGCCGACGGGGAGCGTTGAATAAAACATGTCTGTGGGCGTCCGCCGCGGCACTATATTTTAAACTTTATAGGACAAATCCCCCCTGCTACGAGCATGAAAATCCCACCTGCTATGCAGCAAGATCAATGGGTCAGGAGGGCTGGGACAGCCATACCCCCCGGGGAATACGAAGCGCACCGCTGCCATTTCCCTCTTGCACCCTCGCCACCTCCGTCTCCATTTCTCTCTCTCTCGCTCTCTCTCTCTCTCTCTCTCTCTCTCTCTCTCTCTCTCTCTCTCTCTCTCTCTCTCTCTCTCTCTCTCTCTCTCTCTTTCTCTCTCTCTCTCTCCATATTGCTCTTTTGCCATCTCTCTTTTTCTAAATCTATCTCTCTCACCGTATTTTCTCTATCTATTTCATCTCTTCTTCTCCCTGTCTTCCTCTCTCTATCTCGCCATCTTTATTTCTACATCTGTCTCTCTCACACACTCTCTCTTTTCGCATATCTGTCTAGCTCTTCCTCTCGCTCCTCCTCTCTCTGCTTTTCGCTGACTTTATCTGCCTCTGGTGTACACCCTTTCATTCATTCTTTCTCATCCCGTCGTCTTTTAAGTCTCTTTTTCCTCTACATCTTTACTCATCTACCTTGCACTCAGTCAATCGCTCCCCTGCTGTCCTCCTCTCTCCTTTTTTATGTTTTTGTTAAATGTCGTTTTGTTTTTCGTTTTTGTCCACACCGTAGGTGGTAAGTGGCCAGCGGTCACCTGCACTGGATAGAAGAAGATGGAGAGAGAGGGACAGAGAGAGAGAGAGAGAGAGAGAGAGAGAGAGAGAGAGAGAGAGAGAGCACAACGTATTGGCGAGAGGCAGATACAGGTACCTCTAGTTTCTCCTGCTCTCTTATTCACTCAGCAGGTGAGGCAGGCAGGAAGGAAGCAAAATGGATGGGTGGAAAGAATACGTACATAAATAAATAAATAAATAAATAAATAAATAAATAAGTAACGACAGATAATGCCATGCCTGGTTGATGAATCACCCCTTACAGGATGTATATGCATGTAGGGGGGGTATGTGTGAGAGAGCGCACCTCCTCATATGCATCCTCAGGTCAACACTCAACACATCAGCCTCACTCGGTGAGAGACAATCTTTTCTCCTCAGAAGTGTTTACCCGCTAATGTGAAAACATGAGGAAAACCACATTTTCACATCATGCTCGCGTAATTTTTTTCATCTGTTGTTCTTCACTTTAACCATTTTTAGTCGCTGAGATGTGTACTGTTTTGCTTGTCACAAACCACAAAGAGAATAATGTGGAGACATGTGAGGGGGCTACGCTTGCTTGTTTTCCTGGTGTCGCTTACACATAACCCCCCCCCCCCCCCCCCCATCCCCCCACCCCCCTCAGTCCATTAAGCGTTTTTTTTCTCTCTCTTCTCCACATTGGCTTCACCAGTGCTGACGTGCAAGGGAAGCGACAGC
>NC_085859.1:12675421-12677921 GCF_034702125.1 Engraulis encrasicolus
CTTGACTTGATAATACCGTTTTAGAGAGAGGCTACCAAATAGCTAGCCTGGTTTTACCAGACCACAGTAATTACTTCGTAATTCATTTTTGGTCTGGATCCTCTGTGCCCTGGAGCACTAGGGTGGGAGAAGAGAGCTTAGCTCTGGTTTGAAATTAGCTCTGACCAATCGCTGACAGTTGACGTATGTTATTACGCTACCAAGTGTGTTCGCTTATTGACCGGTAACACCATTTGTCAGTGTTTCCAGATGTACGATAACTTGTACCATAATTTTGCCCTCTGTTCGATCAAAAACACATTGTATGATAATTTCAGAGTTTCCCTTCACTTGACTTAAAGCAACCATTTGGTTCATGCACAATAATGTCCTCCAAAAACGATAATTTTGAGATTTTGATATGATAGTTAAACATTTTACATCTGGCAACACTGCCGGTTGTCTGAACGCCAGCTGAAAACCCTCCCCAGAGAAGGGTAATTTGTGGATTACAAAGTATGGTCTGACCTGTCGAGCTACCAAATAGCCATTCACTTGCGCTAACCTGGCACCAGCCAATTCTAGAATAACAAGGGCTACTTGGAATACCCAAATACCATCTTCACATGTCTACAAGACTGACAAACTCAGAAATAGGATCCAATGTCAAAAATCCTGGAGGATTGTTTTAACATCACCTGGATAAATGAGAATATTCCAGATATACAGCACATGGCTCTTGATTTACTCAAACACACTCAATACTGGGATAGGTAGAGTGATGTAAACACACTACAGTAGTGATGGTGCTTGACTGTTAACACAGCAAGTTAAGAGTTAAGAACATGGGTCAAAGAAGTTTTTTTGTGTGGCTCAGACGTCACACGGCTCACATGGCTAACGTCACGTGGCTCTCAGCGGCATCTAATGCCGATACATGAATAAGTAATTGGTGGTTGCTAGTCCACTAAAAACAAAAAAAAAACAAAAAATCCATACAGTGGCACTGGCTGCCATTGCACCATCCTGGCGTGTGCTAATGTAAAGCAACAGTGAGTTGTAGTGAAAGGAACCAACTCATTTATTCATACATTTTTCATATATTTGCTATTTTTTATTAAATACTGTCTAATTTGCTTTCTCTAGGCAATTCACACTTCTGCCTTTATGAAATTATATCCCTTTTCTGCCAATTATGTTAAATACTGTTTATTGTGTTTTTACCCTCTGGCGATTTGCACAAATGAATGTACATATCAATTAATTAACTGCATGCATATGTGGAATTTGTGTGCTATTTAAATAGCACTTCCCTTTCCTTTTCCTTGCCTTTTCCCTTGACTTTTTGTGTGCTTATTTGTTTTTTTTTGTGTGTTTGCTCCTGTTATTTTTTTTTTTAAAGAAATTTTTCTTGGGCGACCCAAGCGTTCCCGCTTTGCCCTCCCAGAGGTGAAACATTTGACACCCGGACCTGAGGTGCTTTGAACACTCTTCCTGTACCCATGTTTCCACTCTTCCTCCTACCATAGCCTACCATACCAGTGGCAGCCGCAGCATCCTGACACCACCGGTAGTTGGAGAGAACTGAGCCACACAATTATAAATAACTAGCGATGTGTTCCTCCTGAACAGTTTGTTTCTGTTTTTATTTTCGTGGCAGAAGTAGTAGTTCAGATACACCGCGCTCTTCCCTGTGGTGCGTCTCCAGTTGAATAACTTGGCAGCACATAGTACATTCAGTACACAACACAGCATGTCCCCAATAGGCAACTCAACCCTCCCTGAATCCATCAAATACCCCCCCCCCACCCCCCCCCCACCCCACACCTCCCCCTCCCCCTGTCACTGCCACCTTCCTTCCATGTCCCCTCAGGGTTTTTTATGTCCGACCACTGAACTTGCCGAACCACTGTGCTGTACGGCACTGAGTGCATTCACTCAACCAGTAACCTGTGGATGCACTGTACCGGTATGCACTACAGAAACTACACCCGGTTGAGTAGGTCCATGTTTCTGTGTAATCACTCTCTCCCTCTCTCTGTCTCTCTCTCTCTCTATATATATTCTTGCGGCAGTGAAGCCACCACCCCCCAACACACACACACACACACACCACAGAAACCCAAATATACATAAGGCTAACATACACAATGAAAAAACAGTAGGCCTTCCTACATTTTGCACTGTTAACTCAACACTTACACTCTGTAAATAAATTCTTAATTATGTAAGAAAAGTCTTACCACTCTGTAAAAGATGGCATATTCTCACACAAAGGCAAAGTAATTAGTTAGAAAAAGGTTTACTCTGAACAGAGGGAAACCTCTGCCTCCAACGAGGTCTGGGGATTTTCAAAGAGCACAAATGCCCCACCGTGCTTATACAATTACACACACATGCGTATACATTTCCTTTAAAGGGTGACATTTAGGTTAAATTATAACTAAATCTATACTGGATGTTGTCAGAAGAGTTGTTTGGAAACAGTCTATAACAAAGCCAAACTGCAATATTCTTATGA
>NC_085859.1:12682921-12692921 GCF_034702125.1 Engraulis encrasicolus
ATATCTGTGTTGGCAGATAACTAAATGTGCTGATTTGTAAGTCTGCTGAAAAAAAGAGGAGTTCAGCTTCTTTAGTAGAGTTTAGCACGTGTACATGGATGTGTGTATGCAAACACACACACACACACACACACACACACACACACACACACACACACACACACACACACACACACACACACACACACACACACACACACACACACACACACACACACACACACACACACACAAGAACCTCTCACCCTCACAAAGATAGCCACATCAGTGCTGGCAGCTACAAAATGCACATATTTGTGTGTCTGTACCACAGGGAGCACACGGTGCGGTAAGGCAGGGCTCTGTGAGTAAGCTCTCTGAGTAAGCTTCTTCTTACTTAGATTACCTTTCAGCTAGAGATGTTGATCCTGACGCAACGCAATAAGAACCAGCAGATGCTGCTTCGAGACCATGGGCCCAGTCCATTTAATTACTGTCTTTCTTACAGGGAAAAGGGGGGCAGCAGTGACCTTATGGTTAGGGAGCTTGAGTTGGAATGGGAGGCCTGGGGGCACCGGGGCGTCGTTGGCTAGGGAACCGTACCATAACTCTGGGGGGGCTGGGGTTCGAGTCTGACCCGAGGTCATTTCCAGATCCTTCCACATCACTCTGTTACTCATTCTGTTACTCATTCCCTGTCACACTTTGTCCAAATATAGGCATAAAACACCTGGTTTCCTATACCCTCTCCCATGACTCAATTGCCCTTCAGCAAGGTATGTTTTCCATAGGGAGTGTAGCTAAATAATCGCAAGTTGCTTTGGATAAGAGAGTCTCTAATGTATGTAGCAAAATTCATAATCAATTGAAGGAAAAACAAATATTTGGAAGCACATTTAGCTATTATGCACACTCGTCGCAATCATCAGACTCTCTGTTCATTCACTGGTTCTTAAAGTGATGCTGTCCAATTTTGGTAATAAGCTTATTTTATACCTCCCCTTGAGTTAAATGATAGTGTTTTACCGTTCTCCTGCACTTTTAACCGTTTTCTAGTTATGGCAGTGCAAATTTTACCTCCAAGCTAACAGTTAACATTGAGTCCTATGAGACCAGTTAGCCGCGAGCTGGTCTCATAGGACTCAATGTTTACTGCTAGCATGGAGGTAAAATTTGCACTGCCATACCCAGAGAACAGTTGAAAGTACACAAGAACGGTAAAACCCTATTATTTAACTCAAGGGGAGGTGTAAAATAAGCTCATTTCCAAAAATGGGACAGTATCACTTTAAGGCTAGCGATTTCCAACAGGAAGCAATACAAAAGACAAGTGTACTGTTAGGAGGGGGAGAGCACACACAACCTGTAAAGAATGGAGATATTCAAACACAGGAGAAAAATAACATCATCATCTGTTCCAATCAATCCATCGATCAATCAATCAATCAATCAATCAATCAATCAATCAATCAATCAATCAATCAATCAATCAATCAATCAATCAATCAATCAATCAATCAAAAAAACAATCAGAAATGTGTTTATATAGCACAATGTCACAACTGTACAGTTGACTCAAAGTCCATACACAATCTAAGGAGACTGTCTATGCTTTACAATAATATGATGTATCGAAGCATCATTTTTGCATGAAGTTTGGAAAAGTAGATTTGCAGCCAACTTGCAAGTGTCACATCCTCAAACTGGTGTTGGCTAGTCATGTCTGTCATGTGTATCACTATGTGTCATCCATGTCCAAAAAAGGGACAAGCAAACTCAACTCAGTCTGTGGTCACGATGCTTTTCGAGTCTTGATTTGATTGTTTCAACGGTGGTACTGCACTCACATGTACTGGACTGTACCCAATACCATGCAATAACTGTAAGTCAACTTCAATTCCACCTTTCCGCTCCCTACCTCACTCCAAGGCTGAGGTGCCCTTGAGCAAGGCACCTAACCCCATACTGCTCCAGGGACAGTAACCAATACCTTGTGAATACCTGTTAGTCGCTTTGGACAAATGCGTCAGCTTAGTATAAGGTAATGTAATGTAATGTAACTTGATACAAGTGTTGGCTAAGTGTTATGCAATGTGTAATAAGAGAGAGAGATTACAGAGAGAGAGAGAGAGAGAGAGAGAGAGACACAGGGAGGGAGAGCAAGGAAGAAACCGAGTGCACGTGTACTCTGAAACATGAGGTGAAGCTAGAGCAGAAACCTGTGTCCATGTAGTGTCTATAGGAGGTCTGACTCAACACTGGAGTCAAGCGGAGCTATTTAAACCAGTCTTAGAGTCACTGCTCGCCTCTCTCCCTCTCTCTCCATCTCTCTCCATCTCTCTCCATCTCTCTCCCTCTCCTCGCCCTCTCTCCTTCTCTCCATAAGTCAATTAGCGGCTGCTCTCTCCGCAACGCATGCCAAGGCGCCAAACCCTGCCAGGTGACGGTCGTTTCCAGGGCAACCGTGCAGCAGTGGCAGCAACTTGGATGGTGACACCACGATGCAGTAATGAGGAAAGAAAGAGAGCGGGGAGAAAAGAAACACGCACACGCAGGCAGGCAAGCAGGCACACAAGTGGACAGAGGCGGATTTTCCATTAGGCAAACCTATAGGCAATTGCCTGGGGCCCCTACAAAATCTGTCCTCCATAAGGGCCCCCAACTGTCACACCAGTCACGGTAAACACACAAAAAAGTAGGCTTAATCTTAATCTGTGAATTATGTAAAGTAATCGAAGATACCTACAGTTAGGGCCATAAATATTTGGACATCTGCACAATTTTCATCTTTTTGGTGCTGTACACCATCCCAATGGATTTGAAATAAAACAAACGAGATGCACATTAACAGCAGACTTTTAGCTTTAATATCGGGGTGTTTGCATCCAAATCGAGTGAACTGTGAAGGAATTATGACATTTTCTATCAGTGCCACTCCTTTTTTAAGGGACCAAAAGTAATTGGACAGTCTAGTATTTATACATCACACTTTCAATTTTTAATTATTTGGTTGCAAATACTTTCCAGTCAGTTACAGTCTGTAATTTGCAATCCATAGACATCAATAGACACTTGGTTTTATCCCTGATGATGCTATTGAGCTCTATTGCAACAGTCTTCAGTTGCTGCTTATTCTGCTTACGGTATTTTCCCTTCAGTTTTGCCAGCAGCAAGTGAAATGCTTGCTCTACCATACTCAGGTGAGTGATTGACTGGGCCATTGAATAATATTCCACTTTTTTGGGGTAGAAATGGCTTAGTGGCTTTCAGATGAAGCTTTGGGTCATTGTCCATCTGCACTGTGAAGCATTGTCCAATGAGTTCAGAACCATTAGGTCTAATATGACACGATAATATAGCCTGAAAATCTTCAGAATTCCCCCTGTGGCTTTTGTCGGTAGTCCTCATCATCTATAAATACAAGGGGAAAATAGTATTGACAAATATGCATGCCCATACCATGACACTACCACCACCATGATTCACTGATTGGGTGGTATGCTTTGAATGAGCAGTTCCTTCCCCTCTCTATACTCCTTTCCTCCCATTACCCTTGTACAAGATGATTTTTGTCTCCTCTGTCCATAGGATGCAGCTCAAGACCTGTGAAGTCTTTTTAAGACCTTGTTTGGCAAAGCCAAATCTGGTATTGCTATTTCTGATGCAATCAATAATTTACATCTTTTAGTGAACACTCTGTATTTCCTATGGTGAAGTGTTCCTGAATGTTCTTGATCTTTTTCTTGATTGTTGCCTTGGACATGTATCCACCGTTCACCTGGACACTGTTCTACATCTGGCAAACTGTTGGGAGATGGGTTTTTGTTCACCAGATACAGAATATTGTCTGTCATCCACAGCATTTGTCTTCCATGTCTGCCAGGTAATTTGGTGTTGCTCTAGTATTTCTTTTTTCCAACATTCTGAACTCTTGAATTAATCATATTCAATGTTTCCCCATCTCTCAAATGGGTTTGTTTTGATTTTTTTCAACCTTATGATGGCTTGCATCACTGATGGTGACAGGTGGACTTTGGATCTCATGGACATTGCGTAAAAATATATGGAAATGCAAATGGAACACTTCAAATGAACTGTAAGGCCTTGTATTGACATCTTGGTGATGGTGTAGTAAGGGAATAACACACCTCTGACTGGAGAATAACTGAGAAGCCTACTGTCCAATTACTTTTGATCCCTTGAAAAGTGGGCAACACAGACAAAAAAAGTTGCTCTTTCATTCCTGTTAATACGATATGGATGTTAACACCTTCACATTAACGCTGAGAGTCTACAGTTAATGCACAGCTTATTTGTTTTATTTCAAATCCATTGTGGTGGGGTATAGGGTGGAAAAGGATGATAATTGTGTTGCTATCCAAATATTTCTGGCCCTAACTGTATGCTTCTTAATGAGACAAAACATTTAATAACACAAAAACACAGAATTTCAGTTCTATCTCATGACGTTTGCAGGGCCCCATGTTTATATTTCGCCTAGGGCCCCAAAATGGCTAGATCCGCCCCTGCAAGTGGAGAAAGATGGAGGGAAATAAAGGAGAGAATGAGATGCGAGCTGTGAAATGTGATGAGTGGCACAAAAGCACCGCAGCTGCATGACAAACTCCCTCTCTATCCTACTCTCTCTCTCTCTCTCTCTCTCTCTCTCTCTCTCTCTCTCTCTCTCTCTCTCTCTCTCTCTCTCTCTCTCGCCTTCTCGCTCTTTTTTTGTCTCCCTCTATTTCTCTTGCACACACTCTCTCCTCCTTCTCTCTTCTTCTTTGTGCCATAGCTCAACCTTAGAAAGAGGCAACTGAAACTCATTCCGATCCACTCCCGTGTCACGGTGTGATTAAATAATAAAAACCCTAATGACTCTGACATTTCAAAAAAAATTGTCAAAATCAGCAATTTACGTATATCTTCCTGAATGTCTTTTAGACCATACAGCATTGTTACAACTCCGGCAGTCTGTGGAGACTGCTGAAGTTTTAACTTCCTCAATGAACCACCTGTTATGGCCACGTCTGTATAGGAACATACTGTGGTGTACTGTACACACCACAGGGAGTTGCCTTTGGGGACGTTTGGAGGAGTTGCATTCATCTAGTCGGTGGCGGATTCTCTGCAGCGTTTGGTCTGGTCTGGGGCCTAACTGCAGCTCTTAATTAGCCGGGCGAATGTGTGCTCGCTTGCTCGGGCCTGTTCTTGATGTGCAGCTAACTCAGCTCCAGACACAATGGCCGCTCTCCATCATTTCACTGCCGCCGCCTCCCCGCGGAGCAATTAACTCCATTCAGGATATTGACAAACTGTGCGAGGACTCAGAGCATTAAGGCACAAGAAGAAAACACATACAGACACAAGCACACACACACACACACACACACACACACACACACACACACACACACACACACACACACACACACTTGCATTGGTGCACACATACACACACACACATGCGTGCACGCACACACACACACACGCACACGCACGCACGCACGCACATACATGCACACATGCATTTGCACACACAATTTATCACAACAAATTATCCCCACACTGTCACTTTCCCAAAGAATACTATAGATGCTATTTAGCGCACACACCCACACACAGATGCACATACAGTTCACATATTGTACATTAGCAAAAACATGTAGAAATTCATGTGGACCCAATTGTATGGACAAACCTATTGCATGAACATACATCAACACACACAAAGACAGACAGAGAGAAACCAACACACACAGGGAACACACCATCGTACGCGCGCATATGCACACACACACACAAGCAAACAGTCACACACACAGTCACACACACACGCACGCACGCACACACATGCATGAATGAATGTAGGCACGCACGCACGCACGCACGCACGCACGCACGCACGCATGCAAAAACACACACACATACAATTTACCACAACAAATGATTCTCACATTGTCATTCTCCATACGAATTCTATAGATGATCCATACGTACAGCATGCATTTTTGCCATTCAAGAGGCACATCTAGCTAACATTCAGCCATGATTACACATGCGGAGGAGATGCACTTAGAGCTCAGTGTCGAATTTTGGCAAAGCCGCACACATGCTCACGTAAGGCACACACAATCAGAGTGCACACAGAGACAGAGAGAGAGAGACAGAGACAGAGACAAAGAGACGGAGAGAGAAAAAGCAGTTGAGAGAGCAGTTGTATATGGGTGAGTGTGTGTGATAGTGGTGTGGATTGGCACTGCCCTCACGATCCGATTCGAGCACGATTCGGGAGGTAGCGATTCGATTCGATTCGATCCGATTCGATTCTACAATGCATTGCAATGCATTACATCTCTACTGAAAGCAAAGCAAATGTTTAATCAGTCATGATGAGGCAATATAAGTAGTCAGATACTGAGCAACAATTTATTGTTTTCTGTATCAGTCTATATCAGTCTTGCAATGTTTTGAAGTGTTTTTATTTAATTTAACATTAATTTGCTCCCGAAATATCCATGGAGGTAATTTAAACTTAAAAAAATTGTCGGATCGATTCTGGAACTTGCCGGATCGATTCTGGATCGTCCATGCCCTGCATTGGATTGGATCGCCGGATCGATCATTGTTGACACCACTAGTGTGCATGTGTGTGTGTGTATGTGTGTGTGTGTGTGTGTGTGTGTGTGTGTGTGTGTGTGTGTGTGTGTGTGTGTGTGTGTGTGTGTGTGTATGTGTGTGTGTGCGTGCGTGCGTGCGTGCATGCGTGCGTGTGTGCGTGCCTGCATTCATTCATGCATGTGTGTGCGTGCGTGCGTGCGTGTGCGTGTGACTGTGTGCGTGTGTGCGTGTGTGTGTGTGTGTGTGTGTGTGTGTGTGTGTTGTTGAAGTTGACGCAACAAATCCATGGTGCCAATATATAGAATACTGCCAAAATGTACACAACTTTGACAAGCCCAAAATCGTGCTGTTTTAAAAATACAATTTTCGTTCGAAAGTAATAGGCACTATTCCAGCCCTAATGCTGCGTTTGAATTTGTCTGATCATGCATTTGTGTGTCATGGAGTGCTCTAGTGGGTGTGAGTTCCTCAAGTGTGCAGGTGGTGGTGGATGAGGGGGGGCAGGTGGTGGTGGATGAGGGGGGGGGGGTGTGTGCATGATTTGCATATGAATTTAGTGATACGTGTCTCCTTGCTTGTATTAATTACCGGTACATGCATTGTATCACACATGAGCGCTGCAGCGTTCGCCAATTAGGCGGAGCACTCCATCATGCTAATCCAGACAGCTGTGGAGATGGCCATGGCGGATAACACACTACACTCACAGGTCATGCATTAAAGCACATAAACCTTACACACCTCTCCCTCACTCTCTCTAACACACACACACACACACACACACACACACACACACACACACACACACACACACACACACACACACACACACACACACACACACACACACACACACACACACAAACACACACACTCTCTTTCTCTCTCTCTCTCTCTCTCTCTCTCTCTCTCTCTCACTCTCTCTCACACTCTCTCTCTCTCTCGTTCCTTCTCTTTCCCTCTCTCACTACTGCCCATTTCCTCCTTGTATGTGTGTCTGTGTGTGCGCGCATGCACGTGTGTGTGTGTGAGTGTATGTGCTTGTGTGTTTTAAATCTCTATCTCTCTCTCTTTTTCTCTCCTCCACTGTCGCTCCTTCTCCCTTGCCTATTTCGTCCTTGTGTATGTGTGTGTGTGTGTGTCTGGCTGACTGTGTGTGTGTGTGTGTGTGTGTGTGTGTGTGTGTGTGTGTGTGTGTGTGCGCGCGCGCGCTTGTGTGTCTGTCACCAGAATAGACTAATGTAATATCCTGCTTCATGCATATTTAAAGCTAAAACAAGGAGGCTGAGAAATGAAAAATAGGGGAAAAATCAGATGATGACTTGATTTATAAGATCTAATAAGATCTCTCTCTCTCTCTCTCTCTCTCTCTCTCTCTCTCTCTCTCTCTCTCTCTCTCTCTCTCTCTCTCTCTCTCTCTCTCTCTCTCTCTCTCTCTCTCTCTCTCATTTCCATGCCTCATTTTACTCTCTCTCTCTCTCTCTCTCTCTCTCCTCTCTCATCCTCCCTCTTCACATCCCTCTCTCTCTCTCTCTCTCTCTCTCTCTCTCTCTCTCTTTTTTTGCATTTGTATGCATGTCAGGGAGCCGTGTGGAAGGAAGAACTCTCCTTACAAAACAGCAGCGTGGAATACTTTCCCTTGTGGTCGAACACAGCAGGAAGAAAAAAAAAATGAAAAAATGTGGCCAAATAAAAGGTGACGCACCTGAATTCAAGCACTGCAACCGGGACCCAGATGGCTGTAGGACAAGAATCTGTGCCATGCGACATTCCCCTTTTGTCAACTTTGGTAAACACCACCTGTGCCAGTAGCTACTAATGGACACTTTGCAAGCCTCCATGGACTCTGCAAAGCCCTGGCTGCAGTCCTGTTAGTCTCATCCTCTATTATGTCTCTCATCCAGGCCGCCTCTTGCTGCTGCATCTCATCAGGCTGGCTTCAGCACCACGGACAGCAACACTGACCCGTCACCGTCTGCCAGACAACACTCCAGGACCATGGATAGCTCCACAGCACTCGGCTCCACAGGCCAGCACTGCAGCTAATAGATACACTGGAGCTGGGATTCCCAAACTTTTTGAAATATATATATTTTGGGGCATTTTTGACCTTTATTATGATGAGTGCAGTGAAGCGCTGGATAGGGAGGGAGTGGAGAGAGAGAGACGGTGAAGGGTCGGCCAAAGTGTCGAACCCGGGTCAGCTGCATAGAAGACGGGTGCCCAACCAATTCCCAAACTTTAGCATGGCAAGGCCTCCCCATATACCGGCATATTCCAGCAAAGGCCCCCCTTACATAGGTCGCACCAAAATATTTGTTAGTGCATCCCCTTTCACAATCATAGCCTGTAAAGTCAGTGCCCAACTGGGATATATAATACGATAACTTAACGATTCTAGGAGTTACGTTCAGAAATATGATAGATTATTGTAACACAGTTCTCAACCAATAGGAATATTGTTGCGCTTAATGTATTTTGGTGTACATTAGTTGTTTCATTTATTGAAAGATATATTTTGTTTCTGCTATGTTTTTCCTGCCAACCTGCCGTAGCCCCCCTAGCTACCCCTCACGGCCCCCCAGGGGTCCCCGACCCCTACATTGAAAACCAATGTGCTAGCGCAATGAGCAGCCTCTCCAGAGGGGTCTGCTATCTTGTTGTCTGCCTCTTTGACTAATTAGAGGAGCTACTGGGCTTTCGCTCAAACACCCAAGTGCAGTGTCGTCGTTTGCATAAAATATTGTCGCATTATGCAACAAATGATCTGTGACACCAACGTGTAATGAACGCGGAGTACTTTTGAAACGTATACATACAGTATGTGGGCATAAAGTTAACGTTTCACCATACAAATGTCCTCGAGTCCATGATTATTATCTTTATCTTGCTTTACTAATTACAAATCCTCAAATGAACTGTGTGCTAAACATCTATCTTCACGGTGTCTGGACCTGTCAACCCAAGCCCCTCGCTTCCTTTTGGTTTAAGAATGCCGTCGAATCTCTCTCTCTCTCTCTCTCTCTCTCTCTCTCTCTCTCTCTCTCTCTCTCTCTCTCTCTCTCTCTCTCTCTCTCTCTCTCTCTCTCTCTCTCTCTCTCATGCACTACCTATCTCCCACCGCCTTCTCACACTGTCCCGCTCTCTCTATGTTTTTTATTATGATGAAGGGTAGATTCTAAGTACTGATATAGGGGACGCATGGACCATATGCGATGGCTCTATGAAGGGATTTTAAATCTCCGGCTGTCTTTAAAAATCTGTGTGGGTCTGCTGCTCGCTGCCCTCTACCCCTGCCCTCTATGCCTCCCTCTGTTCCTATCTCTCCCTCTCCCGCTCTGTCCAGCTCTTTACAAGAGGCGTGGGTGTGAATAGCTCTGACCACTGTACAGCGAGCCTGAGA
>NC_085859.1:12697921-12720421 GCF_034702125.1 Engraulis encrasicolus
CGACGGGGGGGATGAGTACGTTGCTCCCCCCTCACTTTTGTTCAACTAAAACATCACTAAAATTGAAATAAATCAATTTGAAATAAAATATTATAGGCCTCTTGGCTCATTAATGCTTATTATATTTCATTGTAGCTTCAGCTGTACTTATCAAGCCTCAACTCTACTATCGTCCTTGGCATTGTTCAACAACGTTTATGACAAAACCTGGCACATGTGGGGGGTTGAGGGGTCGGACATAAAAAAAAAGAAATTGAAAAAAAAAATTGGAAATAAAAAAAAATCCGACCGGACGATGACCAAACCTGACAACCAACCGCAACCAAACTTTTATTTTTCTTAGGCCTTATTGTATGTGGGTAAGACGCAATTCCTGAAAATGTTGGTTTTCAGTCTGCAGGCTTCCAAAACGACTTGTGGATGGCAGGTGAAAGTCATGACACCTCATAGATTTGCACTGTAGATTGCCAAATCCTTATTTCCAGTCATTTTGGCTAAAGTAACTAAAATTAATGCAAAAGTAGTTTAATGCCTTACTTTAAAAAAAAAAGTAATGTTGTAATGTAAGGCATTACTTTTAAATGACAGTAACATGTAATAAGTAGTGCATTACAGTTTTTGAGTAACTTTCACAACAGTGAGTTTCATATGACTCAACACTTTAACAATTATGACCTGGATGAAGGAGAATATTTATAGACGAGCTGAAGCAGAGAAATATAAAGAGAGCTTGTGTGTGTGTGTGTGTGTGTGTGTGTGTGTGTGTGTGTGTGTGTGTGTGTGTGTGTGTGTGTGTGTGTGTGTGTGTGTGTGTGTGTGTGTGTGTGTGTGTGTGTGTGTGTGTGTGTGTGTGAGAGAGAGAGAGAGAGAGAGAGAGAGAGAGAGAGAGAGAGAGAGAGAGAGAGAGAGAGAGCGAAAGAGAGCAAAAGAGATGTTGGGGAGACATCTTTCATCTTTGCTTGGTCGCACACCAGAGAAACTCCTGACTTGTCATCTCTATCTCCAACTTCCTCCTTCCCCTCTCTCTCTCTCTCTCTCTCTCTGTCTCTCTCTCTCTCTCTCTCTCTCTCTCTCTCTCTCTCTCTCTCTCTTTCTCTCTGTCTGTCTGTCTGTCTGTCCTCTCCTTTTCTCTTGCTCTCCCTCTCTCTCTCTAGCTCTTCTCTGCACTGTGAGCAAGTGCTGTAGGGGCAGAAATACAGTAGAGCCACCCAGCCTTACAGGGCTGACACACAACATCAGCATGGTGAGAAAATGAAAATGAACACGGCAGACAAGAAACCAGAGAGAGAGAGAGAGAGAGAGAGAGAGAAGGGAAAGGGACTCAGAAAAGCAGCAGTGTGGTGTGTGTGTGTGTGTGTGTGTGTGTGTGTGTGTGTGTGTGTGTGTGTGTGTGTGTGTGTGTGTGTGTGTGTGTGTGTGTGTGTGTGTGTGTCTGTGTGTGTGTGTGTGCACGTGCGTGCGTGCGTGTGTGTGTCTGTGCGTGCGTGCGTGTGTGTGTGTGTGTGTGTATGTGCGTGCGTGTGTGTGTGCGTGCGTGCGTGCGTGCGTGTGCGTGTGTGTGTGTCTGTGTGGATGGCAGCTGGTTGCCTCCAGCGCTGGGTGGGTGTAAGTGGGGGGTCTCTTTTCTCCCCCGTCAGAACTCATACTTCTCACGGGAGGAGGGTGTTGCAGTGGGATGGGGATGGGGTGGGGTGAAGAGAGGAGGGAGTCGTGAAAGGAATGAGCACTGTAAAAAATGAAGTGGAGAGGAGAGGAGAGGAGCGGATACGTCGAAAAAAGAAGAGGAAAGGGGCGAGGAAGTAAAAGGTAGAGTAGAGCAATTATTACTGTATTATCTTGGCTTTGACAAACAACAACATTATTTAAAGTTTAAAGTTTATTTAACCAACTTACTTAACTGACTTTCTTAATGAGTTTCTGTTATTCCTTATTTAGCATCAGTGACCATGAACTTGCTATACATCATATATTTACATGACATTCAGAGAAAAGGTAGGCCTAATTAAAACAGCCGAAAATGGCGAGGGCAATGAGCTGGGAGAGGGCAAGGCAGGGAAGGTCGCATGGTAACGCAGAAGGAGAGAGGAGAGAAGACTTTTGAAGGTATGAAATGCTTGCATTCACATATATACTCACATGTGCATGCATACACACACATACGCACAAGCACAAGCACAAGCACAAGCACACGCACACGCACACGCGCACGCGCACACGCACACGCACACGCACACGCACACGCACACACACACACACACACACATAGAGAGAGAGAGAGAGAGAGAGAGAGAGAGAGGAGAGAGAGAGAGAGAGAGAGAGAGAGAGAGAGAGAGAGAGAGAGAGAGAGAGAGAGAGAGAGAGAGAGAGAGAGAGAGAGAGAGAGAGAGAGAGAGAGAGAGAGAGAGAGAGAGAGAGAGAGAGAGAGGGGTCGTCTGCCTCTGGTGCTCCTCCTGACAAGCGTGCCAGAGCGGCCATGGTCCATTAGCCCAGCCCATTGTTATAATTGATTAATAACAAGGACAAGTTTAATTGGAAATTTGTGGTGAATTAACGAGGGAGACTGGGACTCGAGGAGGAGGAGGAGGAGGAGGGGATTGGAGGAAGGAGAAATGGATGGAAAGAGTGAAATAGAGGAGAAAAAAGGCGAGGATCGTGAGCAGAAAGTAGGAGGATATAACGAAAGTGTTGGGTGCGGGTATGTGAGAAATAAATTGAAATGGCATAAAAGGAAACTGTGAAAAGGGAAAAGACGTGCCTTTCTGAGAGGAGAGCGGTTCATACTGGGCAAAAAGGAGAGACAGGGATTAAGAAAAAAGGGAACGCGGAAGAGTGTGGGTGTACATTAAAGGGGGACACGGAAGGAGATAGTTAGACGGTAATACAGACGGACAGAAAGAACATAAAAGAAACTGTAAAGGAGTGGCATTAAAACGAGAGAGAGAGAGAGAGAGAGAGAGAGAGAGAGAGAGAGAGAGAGAGAGAGAGAGAGAGAGAGAGAGAGAGAGAGGGAGGGAAGGAGACCAAAGGAGAGCAAAACGGAAACAAACCATACTGTACATCCCTGATAAAAGAGGCTTTGGCGACTGACTGTACGCTAATAATCTATAACATGACAAAGGCTTCCGTAAGCCGCAGGTTATTAATTATCATTAGCATTATTAGGCAGCGACCTTGGACGCGGGGTCACGTATGGATTCTCCCTCTCTGCAGCTAAACGGATTATCTTCAGGCCTAAACTCAATTAGCTTCTTTTCATCACCAGCAAAGACAACAAGGCCTATTAGCCTAATTAAATGTAATCACAGACGAGGGCTCAACACACACACGCACGCACTCACACACACACACACACACACACACACACACACACACACACACACACACACACACACACACACACACACACACACACACACACACACACACACGCACAATGCGTACTACTGACGACGCACTCTCGCCAACAGCTTATTTTGCTTTATTTTGCTTTCTTCCATTTTCTTTCCTTTTTTGCTGTTTCATATCTTCTTCCTCTCCCCTCTGCTCTCCTCAAGAGTGCCCGCATGCACAGTAAATTTTGTGGTGTTAAAATAACACTTAAAGAGTTAAAATTGACACTGTTCTAGTGTCTATTTGGTCCTGCTCCAGATCAGTGTTAAATACTGATGTTAGATTTATAGTGTTAAGCTAACACTATAAAGTGTAAAGCAGTTTTGGGGAGCATACAATGGCGCTGACAAACTCCATCACCTCGAGGAGGCGGGGGCTCTCTGGAGTACTTCTAACTCCACACAATTTAATAACTTCATTTGTCACTAATACTGGAGAGCATCTCACTCCATTTGGTTTTGGAATTACCCCAATAGTGTTAACAAGCCTTAACACTGCAAAATTAACACTGGCAAATTTACTGTGTGGCTTAGCAGAGAGCAGGTTCGATGCAGTGATGTATGCATCTACTCCCTACTGTGTGTAGGCTACAACACGAGGCCCAGGGCTTGACATTAACTTTTCCACTTCCCAGCCACTGTGGCTAGTGGTTTTCCAGAGTCACTAGCCATCCAGCTATTATACTAGCCACAAATTAGATTCTTTTTATTTATTTCTTGTTAATCATGACGCGGTATATCTAACCTCAGAAGATGAGGTGTTTAAAGACAGAAGATGAGTGCATGGGTTTCTACATGGAAATAAAACAAACAAATAGAAACTGAGTAACTGAGCTTAAATACAAACAATTGATACACAAGGGGCAAAGTGCAGAATGTATGCTATTCTGATATGTCATACCATAGAATAAATTACCTGCCAAATTGGCTTGTGACACAGAAATTGTTACCAATTGTTACCAGCCACAGCCAAGTTTTACCAGCATTTGGCCGGTTGGCAGGTGCCAGTGTCAAGCCCTGACGAGGCCATGGCTGAGGTCATGCCTGAGCTGTTTCTTGCCCAGCTGGTTGAACTATAGCCTACTGTACATTGTCAGCCATAAACATAACCATCTTCTTTAGGAGAATAAGCTAATATGGAAATGAAACGTGAAATGTGATATAACACGCGACTTCTGACACGTCATAAACCGGATTACTAAAAGATCTCGGTAGCAACAGATGTTCTTTGGGCTGAAAATGAACTGTAAGTTAGAATTCCACCCGTCACTATTGAAGACATCTTGTCTTGATGTTAGATTATACAAATCGGATCAATCTTTTCTCTCTCTTTCTCTATCTCTCGCCCACACATGTACGTACGCATGCACACACGCATGCACGCACACAAGCACGCACGCACGCACGCATGCACACACGCACGCACCCTGCCTGGATCTTCTGGACTTTGATATCAACTGTGGAGCTGGTGATCTGACTTTGCGCTTGATAGAGCAGAGCCGTTGATCAATGCACGCCCTGTGTCTCCCCCCGAGTGCAGCCCATTGATCCCTCTAGTGTCACGCTTTCATGAGCACTAAAGGAGTCTAACTGTAGGGGACGTGGGATACTGGGACTCTCTGCTGTGGAGGTCAAATCTCACTGATGTGTGTCTTTAGGTGACACCCGTAGTAGGCAAAACGCCATTACACGCTGAAGAAGGGCTCTGCCCGAAACGTTCATGGGTGAATAAACAAAGAAGAAATCTGAAGAGTGCTGTCCTTCATTTCATTCATTCAATTAGGTTTTTGTGGGATTCAGCACCCAGTTAACAACTGTTAAAAATAGCCTATTTAGGCGATAGTGTGAGCGCGTCTTCTCCACTTTTTGACACCCGTAGTAGGCCGTCTGTGTTACCCCGTTAAAGGGACACTCCACCCATTTGCATTAGGCTTTCCATTGCTAGACACCCAGTCATACTTTTGAATGGTCGTGCAACACTCTCTCAATTCCCCCTGAGACAGGAGAAATCTGTATTCACCTCTTAACACTTCCTCCTACAATGATGTAAAAATCATCATTTTGCATCATTGTAGGAGGAAGTGTAAGAGAGGTGGATTTCTGTTGAGACTACAAGTCTTTTTCCCACCCTTTCAACCCCGCCCATAGGGGGTTGGACCTAATGCGCTAACAGACCTATCACAGATCAGTGTGCCAGTGCTTTTGAAATCACTGACATTGAGGCTCCAGTAAGTCACTGGCAGAGCTGCCTGGGTGTGGCCTGTGGAACTTGAGCATTGCAATGCATTATGGGGATTGTTGTCACAAATCCACAAGCACTAAAAAGTCATTTTCTGCCTTTTCTCGGCCAAGAAGGCACCAAATTAGACATTTATGCTACTATTCTACTACATATATGACCCACTTTCAATACATATTAATGTCTCCACCAGTGGAATAAGACATAGCATTATAAACTTTGCAGTTACCAGAATGGTGCATAGTGCACGTCTTGATAGTGCACGACTTGAGGCCCTGTGTTATGTCATAGTGGTGTAGCAATAATAATAAAAATAATAACTTGGTTTTATGTAGCGCCTTTCAAGTAACCCAAGGTCGCTTTACAAAAGGAGAGGAGGACAGGGGAATAGAGGGGAGAGAAGAGGAGGGGGTAGAGGAGGAAGACTATACTTTTCAGTGACTATTACAGCTCTCCACTGGGGGAACTGCGTGCATTGGGGCTACAGTCGTTCCTTTTCCCTTTTTCCATGTCTTTATGCCACATCTTTCATCTATTATTATTCTGTCCTTCCATCTCTTTTTCCACAACTCCACCTTCGCCGTGATTTCACTCTCCCTTTTTTCAGTGCTGAAATATCAATAAGAAAAACACATTTCAATGTCCCTTGGCTAAAATTAGGAAGAAGTGCTGCATCCTTCTCAGTTTTACTTGCGCTAGCAAGCACATTGGTAGTGTAAATGGGCATGTTCCCGCGCAGTCCGTCCTCACTTGGGGTCTCGCTTGAAATAGACCCAGACGACATGGGAAACTGTCCTTTGCTTACAGAAGTTAGCAGAAGTTGTAGGAGTCAATTTTTAAAAAAAATAATAGAGTCTTGCACATCCTGTGCTAGAGTGAAAATTGACCATGCAACTTGTATTAGTTCTAACTTCAAATATCAGCCTCCATGATGACATGGGGGTGCAGTAGTACATTGGTTAAGCTGTTTTAACTCACCTGTAGAACTAAATACAGTACTGAATGAAATAAATGGGTTTTAAACAGCATGAAAAGACACTTGTAATGTCACCTACAGATGCCATGGCTATTGTAGTATATTTTGTAGTCAATTGTAATTGCACTTTAGCGCCACCCTATGTGAGGATGTAAGTGGTACTGTGCCCTAAGGTCAAATTAAGGTAATGGAACGCTTGCGTTTTTTGAATTCAGCTCGTGAGTTTCGGTTAACAACTGCTCTTCTTTGTGCACGGTCACGAATGCCACAGACACCATCGTTTGTAAGTACATTTGATCTGAAATGAATGTATTATGTTTAATAGTCGAAATATTTAGCAGATATGTGTTTAGGATGCAGATTTGTGTTGAAAGGAAACGTAATTTGGGTTTCTTCATGTAAAGTAATGCATTGAACATGTGATTACCAGCGAACTTTATTTCCTTCTCTGTATACATTTACTGAGAGATATTTTCTGTATTGTGCTTAAAGTTTCACAGAACTGGTTGCTGATAAACAAGGATTAAAACACCTAAGATTGTACATCTTGGTTCCGACCCTTCCTTCAGTAGTCATCTGTTAGCTATCTGTCGAGTTGTGTGCCCATATGCAACGGGGACAGAATAGTGAAAAAACGTATCGTCTGTGTCGGCATTCAACGGACCATTCCACAGTGAGGAGAAAAGTTCAGCTGCAGTCTTCTCGACTATCAAGTAAGATCTACCCATTTATTAAGATATGGATGATAAAAAGGACAATAAATCAAGCTCATCTCGCTCGATGCGATCAGCTGCTCAGTCTAACCGTTCAGCTGTTGTAATGGAGGCGGCAAGGGCACGAGCCAGAGCAGAGGGCGAGCGCACTCGCGCACAGTTTGCTCAAAAGGAGCTTGAAGTTAAAATGGAACAGCTTCGTGTGGAGGGCACTCTGAATGTATTGCAACATGAAAGGGAAGAAGCTGTTGCTTTAGCTGAAGCCCAAGTATTAGAAGAGGCTGCTGAGTCAATTACAAAGGGATCTTTAAGAGAATGGGAAAGTGTAATTCCTGCTGATGACCCAGTAGTGCGCACAAACGAATTTGTGGAACAACACATGAATGTGCCATCCCTCTCCAACCCACAACCACCAGTTCAAACTGATGATCATAGTCATGATAATACTGATGATGCTGCTGAGCTACCACACAGCACTGCACCATTAATCCTGCCTTCACCTCATCCTAATGTGACACTCAGAGCTGCAGTAAGACAACCGCCACAACATGTGGATAGTCAACATGATAATCTGTCATCATACACGCTGCCTCAGTTTACTCCATTAGCGCCACAGCCAGCCATTCCCTCTCAGTCACGACGCAGAGTCTCCCCATCTCCAACACGACAGCCGGCCCCTTTATCTCAGCCACAATGGCGAGCCTCCCCATCGCCAACGCGAAGGCCTACTGCGGCATCTCAGCCACAGAGGCTGACCTCCTCATCACATCCACCCGCCAGCGCACAAGATTCGATGGGTGACATAGCCAGATTCCTAGCACGGCGCGAGCTCATTCATGGCGGGCTCACAAAATTTGATGATCGGCCAGAAAATTATTGGGCATGGAAAACTTCATTTGACAATGCCAAACAGGGACTCTTCCTCACACCAAGCGAAGAGCTCGATCTCTTAGTACGATGGCTTGGCCCTATGTCCACTGAGTATGTGAAGAGAATTCGGTCTGTGAATGTGCGATACCCAGTCATTGGCCTCCAGATGTCATGGAGCCGCCTTGAAGAAGTGTATGGCGCCCCTGAGGTCATAGAGAAAGCACTTCTCGACAAAATAGAATCCTTCCCCAAAATAACAAAACAAGACCCCCTGAAACTACGAGAGCTTGGCGATCTCTTGTTAGAAGTCCTGTCAGCCAAATCAGAGGGCTTCCTAGCTGGACTGTCTTACTTAGACACGGCAAGAGGTGTTAATCCGATCGTGGAAAAACTGCCCTATCCTTTACAGGAGAAATGGATTAACAGAGGCTCAGAGTACAAAGCAAAATTCAAAGTCTCATTCCCACCATTCACATTCTTTACAGAATTTGTGCGCAAGGAAGCACAAGCAAGGAATGACCCTAGCTTCTCCTTCAGCTCTGGCAACCCTAGCCAGCCGTCAAAACCCGATGGTGGCTTCAGAAAACAGCCACAACGGAAGGCTCTCACCACTGCTCACAAGACGGGCGTTGCCACATATGCGGTTGCCACATCTGCAGAATCCCCATCTGTTGACAACACTTCAGACACATCTTTTGATGTAGGAAAACAGTGTCTCTTGCACAAGAACAAACCCCATCCACTCAAGCGATGCCGAGCGTTCAGGGCGAAGCACTTGGATGAACGAAAGGCCTTTCTCAAAGACAATGGGGTGTGCTACCGCTGTGTCTCCTCCACTATGCACCTGGCCAAAGACTGCAAGGCGTTAGTGAAATGTAGTGAGTGCGACAGCAATAAGCATGTAGCTGCACTTCACCCAGGACCGTCACCCTGGCAGCAAGGGAACGCCGCGGAACAGCATGGCGGGGAGGAAGACACGCCACCAGCTCCTGAGGTCAAGGCCAGCTGTACTGAAATCTGCGGCGCAGGAGTTGGTCCCAGGTCCTGTTCTAAAATCTGTCTAGCCAAAGTCTTTCCACATGACCATCCTGAAAGCGCCAAAAGGATGTACATAGTGCTTGATGAACAGAGCAACCGCTCACTTGCGAAGCCTGAGTTTTTCGACCTGTTTGGTGTTAAAGGTGAAAATCATCCCTACACCCTACGCACTTGTGCCGGCACCAAAGAAACAGTCGGAAGACGCGCCATGGGATTTCAAGCACACTCATTGGACGGCAAGACGCAGGTGCTTCTGCCAACACTCATAGAGTGCAGCCACATCCCTGACGATCGTTCGGAGATTCCCTCTCCAGACATTGCTCATCACTTCTCACACCTAAAACCGGTGGCTGGTGAGATTCCACCTATCGACCCTGAAGCTAAGATCCTGCTGCTCTTGGGTAGAGATGTTCTTTGCGCGCACAAAGTTAGAGAACAGCGCAATGGCCCTCATAACACCCCTTACGCACAACGCCTTGACTTCGGGTGGGTGATAGTGGGAAATGTCTGCCTGGGCTCCGCACACAAGCCGGATGTAATCGACACCTTTCGCACTAGCATCCTTATGAACGGACGTCCAAGTCTCTGCTCTCCATGTCCCAATCAAATACAAGTCACAGAAAGATTCGCTGCCAAGGCTCCTTGTGTCACGCCTCAACACACACGTGGATCGTTCGAGTCTACAAACACAGAGTGTAACATCGGCAGTAACATCTTTCAACAGACTCAGCATGATGACAACATTGCATTCTCCATGGAGGATAGAATGTTCGTGGAAATGATGGACAAAGAGATGTTCGTCGACAGCTGCAACAGTTGGGTGGCGCCCCTGCCTTTCCGCCCATCTCGCCAGCAGCTTCCCAATAACAGAGAACAGGCACTGCAACGCTTCAGGTCTCTAAGCCGAACCCTGGAGAAGAAGCCACAAATGCGTGAGCATTTCGTCGCCTTCATGCAAAAGATGTTCGACCGCAACCACGCAGAGCCAGCCCCTCCTGTGAAGGAGAATGAAGAGGTGTGGTACTTACCAATGTTTGGTGTATATCACCCACGCAAGCCAGACCAAATACGGGTCGTATTTGACTCCAGCGCCCAGCATAGAGGTGTCTCTCTGAATCAGGTGCTACTTACTGGGCCTGACCTGAACAACAGCCTGCTAGGCGTACTGATACGTTTCAGGCAGGAAGCAGTCGCCATAACAGCTGACGTGGAACAGATGTTTCACAGCTACTTGGTCAGAGAAGACCATCGCAACTATCTCCGATTCCTATGGCATGCCAACAACGACCTGTCGCAGCCCATGGTGGAATACAGGATGCGAGTCCATGTATTCGGGAACAGCCCGTCGCCTGCTGTAGCGATATACGGACTCCACCGGACAGCTCAGCTTGGAGAGGTCGAGTTTGGGAAAGATGCCAGGGACTTCGTGGACCATAACTTCTATGTCGACGATGGGTTGAAGTCTCTCCCTACCGTGGACATGGCTGTTGATCTGTTGAGAAGAACTCAAGAGATGCTTGCGACCTTCAACCTCAGACTCCATAAAATTGCGTCAAATCATCCAGCAGTCATGGATGCATTCCCCACTGCAGATCATGCAAAGAACTTGAAGGATCTCGATCTTGAAGAGGACACATGCACAATCCAGAGGAGCCTGGGCCTCAGCTGGGATCTCACAAGTGACACGTTCACTTACCGGATAGCCGCTGAAGACAAACCCTACACACGAAGGGGTGTGTTGTCAACAGTCAACAGCATATTTGACCCGCTTGGCATCCTAGCTCCTGTTACTGTGCACGGCAAGCTCCTGCTTCGCGAACTAACAGCAGACTCTCCTGACTGGGATGCTGCGTTGCCTGAGGAGAGAGAACCTGAATGGACAGCATGGAAACAGTCCTTGCAAGACCTCATGGACTTTGAGATACCACGAAAGTACTCTGGCGTCTCTCTCGCTACAGCACAAAGACTTGAGGTCCACGTCTTTTCAGACGCCTCCATCACGGCCATCGCAGCAGCGGCCTACTTGAGGGTGCTAGACCATGACGGAAACTGCGATGTAAGCTTCATCCTTGGCAAAGCAAAGCTTGCGCCTCTCACAGCCCATACAGTCCCTCGGCTAGAGTTAGGAGCTGCTGTCCTAGCAGTTGAGCTGTCAGAGTTCATCGTCAGTGAGATGGGTGTTACACTACACGCCCTGAAGTTCTATACAGACAGCAGAGTCGTATTGGGCTACATACATAACCAAAAGAGACGGTTCTATGTATACGTCAGTAACCGGGTTCAGAGGATTCGGAAGTCAACCACTCCAGCTCAGTGGCACTACGTTCCAACCAGCCTCAACCCTGCTGACCACGCCACAAGATCACTCCGCGCAGCAGAGCTGAATCACTCAACTTGGCTCACAGGTCCAGCCTTCCTCATGTCTCAGGACACAGGAGTGTCTCCTCCAGCTGCAGAGTCATTCGATCTAGTCAACCCAGACACAGACACGGAAGTACGTCCAAACTGTAAAGTCTTGGCAACACAGACCAAAGACCCTCAGCTCAGTCCTCAGCGCTTCGAGAAGTTCTCGACGTGGAAGTCCCTCACGAGAGCAATCGGACTTCTCATTCACGTTGTGGAGACCTACAAAGTCCCAGTTGATCAGCGCACTGATTGTCACGGCTGGCACTACTGTTCAAGGCAACGATCTCCTGAACACTTCTCAAAGGCCTCCAAGGTCATCATTAAGGTGGTGCAACAAAACGCATACAGTGATGAAATCCACAGCTTGTCCTCTGGAAAAGAGGTCTCCCGTGCAAGCGCACTAAGAAAGCTGAACCCAACTTTGGACCAGGAAGGTTACCTTAGAGTAGGAGGAAGACTCACGCATGCTCCCACAGAGAACGATGAAAGACATCCCATCATCATACCCGGGAAGAGTCATGCTGCTGTCCTTCTTGTGAGGCATTTCCATGAACGTGTCGAGCACCAGGGTCGCCTGTTCACCAAAGGTGCGATCAGGAGTGCTGGATACTGGATCGTGGGTGCAAAGAAGTGCATCAACAAAGTCATTCATAAGTGCGTGACTTGTCAGAGGCTCCGTGGGAGGTTGCTCGAACAGAAAATGGCTGACCTTCCTTCGGACCGACTCAGTATGGAGCCACCGTTTACGCACGTCGGCCTTGACGTCTTCGGGCCTTGGATGGTCGCCACACGCAAGACTCGAGGTGGATCTGCGAACTCAAAGCGGTGGGCTGTCATATTCACCTGCCTCAGTGTACGAGCAGTACACTTTGAGCTCATTGAGTCGCTTGAGAGCTCCAGCTTCATTAACGCTCTGCGACGCTTCTTCGCCTTGAGAGGACCCTCAAAGCTCATCCGCTCCGATTGTGGGACCAATTTCGTGGGCGCCTGCAGGGAGCTGAACATGCTTTCCAAGGAGGCGAGCGTGAACAGTTTCTTGACTGAAGAAGGCTGCCAGTGGATTTTCAACCCCCCACACGCGTCCCACATGGGGGGAGCCTGGGAGAGGCTTATCGGGGTAGCAAGGAGAATCCTCGACTCCATGCTTCTCCGCTTGCCTTCTCAACTCACGCATGAAGCACTGTCAACGCTCATGGCCGAAGTGTCTGCCATAATGAATGCTAGGCCAATCGCCCCAATACCCAATGACCCAGACTCACCTGCTCTCTTAACGCCAGCAATGATACTTACGCAGAAGCCTGGCGGTCTGCCTCCTCCCCCTGGAACCTTCGACAAGAACCCCTGTCGCCAAAAGTGGAAGCAGGTACAGCATCTTGCCAACACGTTCTGGGAGCGGTGGAGGAAAGAGTACCTGGCTACCGTGCAGGATCGTCGGAAATGGCAAGCGAGCAAGCCCAACCTTCAGGAAGGAGACGTCATTCTTATGAAGGACAGTCAGGCGAACAGGAACCAGTGGCCGATTGGACTAGTCACCAAAGCCATCCCCAGCAGCGACGGGAAATTCAGGAAAGTGGAATTAAGAGTATCAAAACAAGGGACTGTTAAGACTTTCTTTAGACCTATCTCTGAAGTAGTTCTACTTTTTTCTCCAGATGCGTAATGTGTCTCTTGATTACTGTTTATGTTTACATGTTTGAGTTATTGATAGTGGTATTTTGAAAATCCCAGGCGGGGAGTGTAATGTCACCTACAGATGCCATGCCAATTGTAATATATTTTGTAGTCAATTGTAATTGCAGTTTAGCGCCACCCTATGTGAGGATGTAAGTGGTACTGCGCCCTAAGGTCAAATTAAGGTAATGGAACGCTTGCGTTTTTGAATTCAGCTCGTGAGTTTCAGTTAACAACTGCTCTTCTTTGTGCACGGTCACGAATGCCACAGACACCATCGTTTGTAAGTACATTTGATCTGAAATGAATGTATTATGTTTAATAGTCGAAATATTTAGCAGATATGTGTTTAGGATGCAGATTTGTGTTGAAAGGAAACGTAATTTGGGTTTCTTCATGTAAAGTAATGCATTGAACATGTGATTACCAGCGAACTTTATTTCCTTCTCTGTATACATTTACTGAGAGATATTTTCTGTATTGTGCTTAAAGTTTCACAGAACTGGTTGCTGATAAACAAGGATTAAAACACCTAAGATTGTACATCTTGGTTCCGACCCTTCCTTCAGTAGTCATCTGTTAGCTATCTGTCGAGTTGTGTGCCCATATGCAACGGGGACAGAATAACACTCATGCATTATATTTTGAAGGGAGATCTTCGATTACTGCCACATAGTAAGGAAAAATTGCATTCTCTACTATGTTGTAACAGTTTAACTTTAACATAAGGACCAGCAGGACATAAAATGGCTTGCTTTTGGTCAAGACCTGTCACACTGTAGCACTACAGAAAGGAAACATTGAAAAACATGACAAGGAATGCACCTACCATTTAAGCTGGTGAAATCATGAAATCATCACATAGGAATCAACACTGTTTTTAAATAAAATCATCTCATCGGTTAATGGTATTAACTGTTAAGTGTTGTTCTTTGTTTTGTTTTAGTCTTCCTCGACATTTGTTGCCTTTTATTGTCCCCGTCCCAACTCTTTTGAGACGCGTTGGATTTACATATTCATGAATATCCCCAAAAACAATAATTTTGGTCAGTTTTGATGGCTGATATGTTTTCTTTGTACCGTTCTCCAACTTATGTCAGAACCAGACTTTTTGAAAATGGCAGTATTTTGTTATTATTCACAATTAAGCTTGCGTCCCAACTTCTATGGAGTTGGGGTTTGTAGATTTCCCAGCAACGTCACTATGGTAACAACTATGCATGCAAGGGGCAGAAAGCCGCGCAGTTCACTATTGTTTTCTACCGACGCTGTGGATACTGAAAAAGTGGAATTTTAAGATGCTGATCTATTTTCAACTGTACTTGCAGAGTTAATTATGTGATCGGGATGATTTGTATACCTTGCACAGGTCATCCGGATTTTAGGAAATGTAGGTTTGAATGAGTTTAAGGGTTTGTTTGTGATAAAGCAGGTTGCTGCACCATAGCATTTTGATGTACTGTTATTGTAACCGATGCTGTATGAGGCTTTGGGAGGGAGGCTTCACTAACGTTCCACGCAGGGCTTGACATTAACTTTCTCACTCACCGACCTCTGTGGCTAGTGTTTTTCCTGAGTCACTAGCCATTAAACTTTTCTATTAGCCACACATTTGATTTTTTTTTTCTTTATCGTGATACTGTACAGGTACATCTAACTTCAGAAGATAAGTTGCTAAAGCAAGAAGATGAGTGCATTCTACTATACATGAGTGCATTTAACTATACATGGAAATAAATCAAACAAATAGAAACAGAGTAACTGAGCTTTTTTTTAACTTAAATACAAACAATTGATACACAAGGGGTAAAAAAGATGAGCCAATTGGCTAGTGACACTGAAATTGTTACTAGCCACAGCCAAGTTTTACCAGCATTTGGCAGGTGCTAGTGTCAAGCCCTGGTTCCACGCCATACTCTGCTAGTTGGCCTCCGTTACAGTAGCAAATATCTATACCAAACAGAGAGAACTCCCTTTCAATTCCTTCTCCGAAGTTTTTCACCACCACAGCCTGTCCTTGTTCGTCACTCCTTCCTTCCTCTTCCAAACTTCTTTTTTTCACCCACACACACTCCTCTACCCTCTCCCACAATCCCTCTCTTTCTTATGTCTTCTCTATCTATCCTTCCTCCATCTCCCTCTCATTCTCTCTGTCCCTCTCTTCTCCAAGGTGGCTGTTGTCTATAGAGGAAGGTCGTTGAAGAGCGGAGGCTCTCTGAAAGAGCCCTTCCCCTGGGAACCCAGCTGGAGACGGGAGGCTCTTTCTCCTCGGAGACGAGATACGTGGTAGGGGACGACAAGAGAATGGGATGGGCACAGCAAGAAGGAGCTACAGATGGAGATAGAGATGGAAAGAAAGAAAGAAAGAAAGAAAGAAAGAAAGAAAGAAAGAAAGAAAGAAAGAGGGAGAGAGACAGAGTGAAAAACAGAGAGAGAGACAGACAGACAGACAGACAGACAGACAAACAGAGAGGAACAGAATGCATAAAATGGTATGAGAGAGATAGAGAGAGAGAGAGAGAGAGAGAGAGAGAGAGAGAGAGCAAAAATACAATAAAGAGAAAATACACAGACAAAATACGCAGACAATAGGCTTGGTGGGGAGGTAGAAACTGAAGTGCATTGACTATGTGACTACTAAATATAAAAATATGGAGAACAGCTATTTGGACAGATTCACTGACCTATTTCTGGGGTTCTGGTTTTAGGGAAACTGGGATTTTACGGTCCAAATCAGCTTCACTTTCCGGGTAAATACAGCACATCTACATACTCATATGCCTTCTCCCCAACAGTGCACCCAGAGGCTGAGGGAGGAGAGGGGGGGTGGTGGCACGGGTTGAATGGGTGGAGAGAAAAGTGAGGAGAAGAGAGCGAGATGGGCAGAGAAAGAAAAGAGAAGGGAAGGAAACAGAAGGGGGGAATTGAATCAGAAATACTGACAGGAGGGGACAGGGAGCATGGAGGGGAACAGAAAGACCAAGCAGTGGTGTAGTCTACTTTTTTGAAGTGGGTATACTGTATATTCGAGTATTTTTTGAAGTGGGTATATTGTATATATTTCTGCTATTGTAAATAATGGATCAATCAATTTTAAGTGGGTATACTGAAGCCTCTAAAATTTAGAAGTGGGTATACTCCGTATACCTGCGTTCTTCGTAGACTACAAGTGAGACCAAGACACAGTCAGGAGGAAACAATATAGGAAAAGGTGACATGCTGTAGTGAGATGGACTAGGAGAGAATAGACTGCAAGGGAGGTGGGAGACAGACTCATAGCAAACCAGGGGTCCGTTTCTCGAAAGCGTCTTTGCTATCGTCGTTAGCAAAGTCCTTGGTAAGAGCGACTCAACTCTCTCTCGACAGCGACGCTCACCACTAAATCCAAGGGAACGGTAAGATGGTCTTAAGACGGTCTTAAGACGGTTAGCAACGACAAGAATCGAGAAATGGACCCCAGGACGGCAGGAAGGATGGAGAGAATAGTGTTACGCACAATACAGTATAATGGCAAAAGATGGTTCAGGAAAGACGAGGGGCAAAGGCACTATGAGGGAATAATTAAGTCTGAGTGATGGAGTGACAAACGGAAAGAGTGGAAGAAGTGTGTCTGTATACAGGAGTGTGTGTGTGTGTGTGTGTGTGTGCGTGTGCGTGTGCGTGTGCGTGTGCGTGTGCGTGCGCGTGTGTGTCAAAACCAGCTTACGAGTTGAATACAGAGAGAGAGGGAGGGAGAGAGAGAGAGAGAGAGGGAGAGGGGAAAGAGATACAAAAGAGACAAACGGGAAGTGAAAAAGGAAAAAGAGAGAGGGGATATTGTCTCACAGCAACACAGGCTGCTCTGCATGAGTCGGCGTGTCTCCTGTGCAGTGCTGGACAAGTAGGAGGGGAGGAGAGGGGAGGACAGGATGACAAGAGGAGAAGGGACACATCACGCAACATGGCATCACAAAAGTAAGATAACGCGCCATCTTGAACCGTCTACTGCGCTTGTGCACTACTCCTTTGCATGTTGACTCATGTTGGCTCCACAGCGCCCTACTGTATATTAGGGATGGTTTGTGATCTGGGCACAATTTTGCCACCACATTTGACATTTCTCTTGCTTGTTTTGCTGTTCTTGGCAAAAGTGAAGCAGGCGTTTGCAACGGACAGGTGTTAGCAACAGCAATTCACATTGGAAACAGAAATTCACAGACACGGCGGGAAAACTGTGAAAACGTCGTCACGTGACAAAAATGCTTTTCCTGCGGTGTTGAAAACTACAACTTAACTTGCAACGGTGTCGCAACGATGAATGCACTGGCGTGAGTTACACACGTCTTTACGTGATGCCTGGCAGTCTGCATCACACCACACACAGGGGGGGCCAGACCGTCATGCCACGCTGGCCACAGCTAGTCTAACATAGAAGCCCTCTCCGCTCCACCTCACTTCACATCACAACATCCACCACCCAACACCCTGCACCCCCCTTCCCCTCTCTGTTTGTATTGAATTGGCCATGTAGCATGTAGTGTTTGTATTGGGTGTAGTAATGTAGTGTGTGTGTGTGTGTGTGTGTGTGTGTGCGTGCGTGCGTGCGTGCGTGCGTGCGTGCCCATGTGCGTGTGCGTGCGTGCGTGCGTGCGTGCGTGCGTGCGTGTGTGTGTGTTCATGTGTGTGCTAATGTGTGTGCGTGCAATTTTAAGCACTGGCATGGCAGCGGTGAATGGAAATGAGAATGTTTACATGTTTGCAGAGGAGGGCAGTAACGTGCTTTGCTGCTTTACATTACTATGCTAATCGTGGGCAAAATGCGATTACGCCTCTCCAGACCAGCCAGTGCTGTGCCAGTCATCTTCCCCCAGCCAAAAGGTCTCCTACGTGGCCACTCAAGACAGGCACTCTGCCCTGACAGACAGGATTATGGGGAAAGAAGAACATCTCCGGGGCAGATGGATGGTAGCTCAATTTCCGTCTGTGTGTGTGCTGTTTATTCAGAAATATGTATGTTGGGAGCAGATCTTGGCTTGCTTTTTTAAAACATGTGCAAGATATGGTTTGTTGAACCTTTCTTATTATTATTCCTTATTCCCATGTTTGGAGTGCCTTGATAATATTTACATTTATGTACATAATTTATACTGTTGCACTTCGGAGGGTATTCAAAGCAACCCATGATGAATATTCTAATGCCTTCTCTTGTCTCAGGAGAACTTGCATTTTCTGCAATGTACAGTACTTCATGAACTTACACCTATACTGTATGTAGGGCTACATAATAGGATGTGTGAACATTTCCCTATTTTTTGCTATGAAACAGAGTTTTTTCAATCATATTTTGTTGAGTGTGAAACAGAATGGTGCAGTTAATTGGTTGCAAATGTGCTACACAAATAAACCTAGACTTTGGTATGCAGCCTACCATATAAATGTATTTACATATACCAGCGATTCTCAAAGTGTGGTCCGGGGACCACTTGTGGTCCGCCATAGAGCTCAGGTGGTCCGCGAGCGAATTTCTACTTTTCCAAGACAAGCTAGCTGTATGCTATATTTGTTACATTATTACAAAGCTAAACATAGTTGAAGTCTTATTTTCACCACAATAAGACAGACTTGTAATGTTAAAAAAATAAGTGGTCTGTATCCAAATTAGCAGTCTCAAATTAGCACCTGTCAACTGTCAATTTATTTGACAGGTCGTCCCTGAAGATGTTTGGAAGAACAAAGTGGTCCTCGGTCTGAAAGAGTTTGAGAAACACTGACATAGACACTGTACCTGCTCTGGAATGCAGCAGAGTGTTGACACTAACACAGTAAATTCTGCAGAGCTCATTTAACACTTAGAGAGTTGATTTGACATCATTTGGACTCAAATGAACTCTTTAAGTGTTGAATTAACACCGCAACATTTACTGTAGTTGTGTCCAGCGCTGGGTGGTGAATATTCTCATAGTTCTCAGAAATAATGACCAATGTTAGTGGCAGCAGATTCTGCGTTTCTATCACAAATCTTTTTGGTAGCTGCTGGTAGCCTGACGTTGCTATGCAACAACAGCTTTGATTACTGTAACTTTTGACAAGAAGTTGTGGCAGAGTAGGGGTGCCAACAATGATCGATTCGATGATCCGAATCGATGCAGGGCATGGACGATCCAGAATCGATCCTGTAAGTTCCAGAATCGATCCGGCAATTTTTTTAAGTTTCAATTACTTCCATGGATATTTCGGGAGCAAATGAATGTTAAATTTAATAAAAGCACTTCCAAACATTGCAAGACTGATACAGACTGAGACAGATTGATACAGGAAACAGCCAATAAATTGTTGCTCAGTATCTGACTACTTGTATTGCCTCATCATGACTGATTAAACATTTGCTTTGCTTTCAGTAGAAATGTAATGCATTGCAATGCATTGTAGAATTGAGTCGGATCGGATCGGATCGCATAGAATCGAATCGAATCGAATCGCTACCTCCCGAATCGTGATCGAATCGGATCGTGAGGGCAGTGCCGATCCACACCACTATGGCAGAGTCCAGAAATATTAACAAGACCATTTAAATAAAACTTTAATTAGCCTTCTGCTTGACAAGAAGACATGCTGTACAGTATTAGCCTGGGAAAATTTGTCAGTCAATATTGAAAAGAACCGCCGATGACCCTTGTTTATCGCAATATGCTATTTTGAATGTCAATTAGCCTGTGATATCTGTACCCTTAGTCTCCCTATTTACCAACTACTGAAGTGAAATGGAAACTAAGAAACACGCCTTCAAACTTGTCATGTACTGTATTTATATTAGTGGATGGATTTATGGGTATTCATATTAGAAAAAAAGCTGAAGAGTATGTCAATTGGAGTGTTACAAATCAACTCCCTAAACTCAGTTTTGGCAGAAACATGTTGCAACAGCCCTCTGACTTCAAGCCACTGCCTCCAAGCCAACTCTATCCCTTACCTATTGACCTGTGAACAATGCACAAACTGCCTCACATAGCCTTTGAGATGGGCCAACCATCTTGGCCAAAGCTAGAGAGAGAGAGAGAGAGAGAGAGAGAGAGAGAGAGAGAGAGAGAGAGAGAGAGAGAGAGAGAGAGAGAGAGAGAGAGAGAGAGAGCGCGCTGACTCAGTGGACCACACTCAAGGGTGGACATGCAAGCCTGTCTGCCTGGTGGCGTTCAGCAGGCTCGACAGAGACAAGGCCTGTCTCCCCAAATCATCCCAGAGAGGGAGGAAGAGGGTTGGACAACTGCAACTCGAATGGACCGTGGGGAGTTCGGGAGTTTAGCCACCGCTACTGTCACCGGCTACTGTGGCTGTGTGTGTGTGGGGGTAGCAGTGTCTCCCGTCCTGCCAAACAAATTAGGGATTAGAGTGGACGGTAGAGAAGTGTCTCATGGGAGGTGTAGTCAGGGTCGGATTAAGGCGGCCCAGGGAGCCCCTAGGCTACAAGTTGCTATGGGGCCCCCCAGGAGGAAAATGTTTGTCACAAATTTACATAGACAGTGTCATAATTACCAGTTAGGAATCAACATGTCTACCAACTGTACTCAACACGACAGATGACTTTTTCCAATATTGCGTCCTGTCACAATTCTGCATTTTTTCACTTGTGGACAATCAGGGCCCCCCTGGCAGGTGGGGGCCCCTAGGCTGCAGCCATATCTAGCCCGTGCATAGTCTGGCCCTGGGTGTAGTGTTTCAAGGGCTCTTGATCTCCCAGGGAGAGCCAAGATCTCAGACGCCAAAGACGAGGCGACGAGGCCAACATTCTGACCGTGTCAGCTGTGTGGGAGAACTGCCAAACTGAGATTTTCTTCTCATCCACAAAAACACACACATACAGTAAATGGAGCCCTTCTTTCACTTTGAATTGAATTTCCTTCACTTCAAAGCAAGAGACTGTAAATACGGAAATAATTATAATTCTAATAAAAAAATAAGTTCAAAAGACGAGATGTTGTGAATACAAATTTGAATAGTTAGAGAAAAAAAAACTGAACCTGATGTATAACCTAACCTTATAACCTTTCTGAAACCCTTTAGGAGCATGATCACATTACATTACATTACATTACATTACACTTATCTAACGCTTCTATTCAAAACGACTTACAGTCTTCATTTTTCAGGCTATTGGTTACAGTCCCTGGAGCAATGTGGGGTTAGGTGCCTTGCTCAAGGGCACCTCAGCCATGGACGAGGTCAGGTGGGATTCAAACTGACGACCCCCAGTTTGAAAGACCACCTCCCTAACCACTACGCCACGGCTGCCCACATGATGTTGTATAATGTTACAAATTCTGCTTCAGTGCACTTAATGTTGTAGGCCCACTGTAAACAGGGGTGAGGCTAACAATAAAATGTAACCTTGAACTCTCGGCATGTTGCCAACATTGTTGCTAACGAGAGTCATAGAAGCCAGAGTAACAATCCCAAAGCAAATCTAGTTCAGAAGACTGAATGCCGTGAACACTGTTTCACCAGACAATTCTAGTTCACCAGTATGAATACTCGAAACATCGCCTCAACACATGGCCTGTTGTTTTACATTTTGTCTTCTTTAAGCTCTTCTTCCTGTGAGGGTAGCTGAGGACCGTGGGCTTACCAATGCAGTGTGGCTTCCTTGTGCTGCTGACACTAAGCTTTGTAATAGAGCAGTACTACTGCACTATGCCGTGAATGTGGATGTCTGTGTGCCAGTCAGGGCCGCTGACAGCTTTTCCCAGGACCGGGACAAAGTCTTCTGAAAGGGCCCCCCTCCACCTATCACATATAATGTAACGGGGACCCATTTCTGGGCCCTCTCTCTTCCTGGGCCCGGGAAAACGGACCTGTTGGTGCACTAGTGTCGGCTTCCCTGGTGCCAGTATCTATATGCACTCGCCGTGCCAGACAGCAGTCTTCACCGCATTAGAATAATGATGTTTATTCGGCATAGAGCTCAGTGCAGTGCAGACAATGCCACACCGCCCCCCACCCTGCCCCACGCACAGACTTTGTCTCTCTTGCTCACTCTCTCTGTCTCTCTGTCTCTCTGTCTCTCTGTCTCTCTCTGTCTCTCTCTCTCTCTCTCTGTCTCTCTCTCTCTCTCTCTCTCTCTCTCTCTCTCTCTCTCTCTCTCTCTCTCTCTCTCTCTCCCTCTCCCTCCCTCCCTCTCTCTCTCTCTCTCTCTCTCTCTCTCTCTCTCTCTCTCTCTCACTCACT
>NC_085859.1:12735421-12740421 GCF_034702125.1 Engraulis encrasicolus
GATGACTGATTGAGGACTGTGACTGTGCTATCATTTTAATGTTTATAAATATGATTTTGTCTGTAGTATCTGAATGAATGCACAAACTCTATTCAGTAGTGAAAGCGGGCGCACAGAAAAAATACCGTGGCATGGCCCGTGTCAGGGGGGCATTGGCTGGAATATAACAGTATATGAGGGGGCCTCGTCATAGTAAAGTTTGGGAACCTGTGTCGTGTGCTAGTCCAATCTTCTGTGTTGCTCCACGTCGGCAGCAGTGTGTCCCCAGAGGGTTTGCCAGAGCTGCTGTAGGCTTGCTACAAAGTCTCCATGGTGCATTTCTGTTGCCCCTACAGCAACATTTCTTTGCAGAGTTTAGCCTTTCTGCTTTTCCGTATTCCTCAAGCGTGTTGCCTGGCCAGCTATTGTGACTTTTATGTGTGCTCTCTGTCTACCCCTTTATTGGTTTTGTGGCTTTGCTTTTTATCGGCTGTATTTATCTTTTGTTTTCACCTGAGTGCGAGATTTTTATTTAGGTTTGCCTGTGTGATCTCCTAAGCTTTGTCTGGGTGCTTGTAAGAAGGACACCTTCACAATGTTTATGTCGCTCTCCCATGCTTCAAGGCAATCCCTTTTGAATTAGAGGCTGCTTTAGATCATACACAAAGACACCATACACACACTGAATTTGTACAGTGTTTCATTGAAAATGATGAGTACTGTCCTTACTGTATAAGTTGATCATGCAGATTTGTGCATAGTAACCAGGCTGTGCACACCTAGTGATGCAACACCTTCATCATTGCTTCTAGTCAGGCCAGGAGCAATATACATATTGTTTCTGAGCTCCGGAAAAATAGGAAACTCTTCCCACTTTGTCGGGAAACAAAAAAACAGTAGCAAACCAAGGCAGGTGGGTCAACTATGCCATTTGGGAAATGTTAATTGGTAGGCTCTTGGTCAGACCAAGTCTCAAAGAGATTTGAAAGTCGGTGATAATCAGGCTAGTGCATAAAGCAGGGTTATTCAAATGGCGGCCCTGGGGCCAGATGCGGCCCTTGGACGGCAAGGTTCTTCTGGCCCCCTACAAGCCCCTTGAAATACAGAATCATTTTTCGGAATTTAGAAATAAAATGACGGGTTCTGTATCGGGCTGAAACGGGAAATGGGACGTTAAAATGCAGGAAATTACATCTAAGAAATGCAAAACTTTCTGGGGGAGGACCCCCAGACCCCCCCACCTCAATGAAGTATCCCGTATTTCTTTCATTGACATTCAGCAACCATAATACATATTAGTTCATACACTACATGTATAGTTCGGCCTCTTTATTTGGAGGAATTTGAAAAACTGTCCCTCGTTGACATTTAATTGAATACCCCTGGCATAGAGGATTATTAGTAGTCATAATGCATTAGTCAGCATGTAGTTTACAACTAGTCACAAGAATTCACACCACCTTAGGATTTATACATTATTTTAAGCAAGATCTATAGTTATTCATAACTGTTGATATAATGCAGTGTAGTCATAATGTGCTATGATTAATTATGATGTGCATTATAAGTTGTTATAAATGCACTCATAATGCACTATAGAAATGGTCTTCATATAAAGTGTTCCCAAAATAACTTTGCCATTTGAAACTAATTTTGAAATTTTCGAATAATCTACAACAGCAGAGGTTTATTCCATTGTCAGAGACCGATGAAAACACTATTTTGTACTATTCTATTCAGCACATATACACTGTCTCCAACTGAAGAGTACAGATGCAAAACCCCCTAAGTGCCTTTTCAGAAAATAATCTTAATTCATTTTTATTTAATACAAAGCTATCAAAATTGCTTAGTTTTTTTTATTTTATTTATGTAATATAACTATTTATATGTATTATCAAGTACATGAATGTAAACCAAACCAATAACGGTGTTCTCTAAAAATATAGAAGTGCAGGTCTTCAGAAATGGAGTTAGTGGGTTTTGCATCTGAACTCTTCACATATACACTGCCTCCAACTGTGTATTTAGGAGCTCAGGCCAAAGGTATACAAGCCACCTGTAACACATTCTGTAAGTACACAGCCACAAACTAATATAGGTAATGTTTTAAAAAGATCCATCAGGCTTGAACATACACATCTTTTCACAACAACTCTGTGTAGTGTATCTCACTATCCAACTGACCAGCATCCAGCATGAATGAACACACACACACACACACACACACACACACACACACACACACACACACACACACACACACACACACACACACACACACACACACACACACACACACACACACACACACACACACACACACAACCTTTCCAGGCCTCAATTGACTGACTGTACACACAGACAAAACAGTTATCAAAATCCGTTTTTTTTTTTTTTCAGAACACTGAAGACACAGGAGCTGGGAGAACGTTTGTAGTTAGTGTGGTGTACGGTTGACACAGTTTTCCACACAGCACTATGGAGAAGAAAAAAAGTCAAGCAAAGACAGACAAATGCTATTCTCAGCAGCCCCGTGTTCAGAACTCTGCAAGACAGCTAACAAAGCACTGAAAGAGACCTGAGGTCAACAACTTCGATCCGGCAACGAACAACACTAACAGCAACATCAGCTATACGGGAAGTAAAAAAGGAAAAAAAAAAAAACGAAAAAAGAAAGAGTAAAAAAAGGAAGGTTTAAAGGTGCAAGAAATACAGCAAAAAGCTACTGCAGAACAATAACAACAACAACAGAAAACCGCAAAACTAGTGGCAGTTACCACGACAACACACAAGCAGGAGCTCCGGTATAACAGCAACATAAACTGTGGATGGGTCTGTCAGCGCTGATTTCCACAGAGCCGTGAGAGATGGCTTCAACAATTCGTGCAAGCTGTCCTCGCATCACTGTTTCCACTTTCCCCCTTAATCACATAGAAATAAAAGAAAACAAACAAACGGCGGCGAGAAAAAACTCCACTGCACACTGTTCGGGCCTTGTCAGAAACAAAACAAAAACCATAAGAAAAGTGTGTGGGGTGGGGGAGAAGAAAAAAACTTTGCCTCCTTTTTGCAGTCTGCAAATTAATGAGCTTGAGAATGAAAGGGGCTTAGCAAGAAGAGGAGATCTTCTGCTCCCAGAGTGAAATCACCGGCAGCCAGAGAGAGAGAAACAGCGGGAGGCGGTGACAGAAGATGACAGGCCCTCTCTCCATCTCTTTCTCTCTCTCTCTCTCTCTCTCTCTCTCTCTCTCTCTCTCTCTCTCTCTCTCTCTCTCTCTCTCTCTCTCTCTCTCTCGTCGGGGTAAAGTGTGTCTTTGTGTGTGTGTGAGTGTGTGTGTGTGTGTGTGTGTGTGTGTGTGTGTGTGTGTGTGTGTGTGTGTGTGTGTGTGTGTGTGTGTGTGTGTGTGCGTGTGGGGGTGTGTGTGGGTGTGTTGTTGCACACTCCACAGAGAGTGAGGACATTTTGCTACTTTAGCTATTTTTACCCACCAAAACACAGGCAGGCAGGCAGGCAGGGAGGGAGGTAGAGCAGGTAGAGGTGCTAGTGGTGGTGGAGGTGGAGGTGGTGGTGGAGGTGGAGGTGGAGGTGGTGGTGGAGGTGGTGGTGGTGGTGGGGAGGGGGTGGGGAGGTGGGGGGTGGAGATGGTGAGGAGGGTGTGGTGGTGGTGAAGGTAGGGCTGGCGGGTGGTGGTGGTGGTGGTTGGGCTGGGTGATGGTGGTGGTGAGATGTCTTGGTGCAGAGTGAAAGACTGCTGAGGAAGTCAAAAGGAATAAAAGGAGGAAAAAAGACAGAGAAGAATAAATGCATGTGGGGCAGGGACAATATACAGCTGAAAAAAGATGGAACCTTTTGTGGTGAGCACAAAGACAGAATAAGACAATGACGACACAGCGAGGGTTGGTATTGTATATATAGATAGGTGTATGCATGGGTTGGATGAATAATATACAGCAAGAAAAATCAGTATAGAGCCACTGAATAGTTCTTCCTTTGAATATACTTCAAATTCAATTACTATCTACAAAAGTAGTCCACATGTGCAGAGATATAAGAACTTCACAGTAAGTGCAATATTGAGTGCAGAAAGAATAAAAAACTAATGTGAATGTAAATGTGTGCGTGTGTCTATGTGAGTGTGTGTGTGTCAAGAACGAATGCAAGAAATGTTCAACAACAGTATATCAAATATTGAAATGGCTGAAGACATGGAAAATGGGGAGAAAACATGGGCTGAGAAATAGATAAAGCACTCAACAACAAGAAGTGTGAGAGAGAGAGAGAGAGAGAGAGAGAGAGATAGAGAGAGGTAGAGAGAGAGAGAGAGAGAGATAGACAGAGACAGAGATGGAAATCGAGACAAAGGTGGAAATCCAGAGAGAGAGAGAGAGAGAGAGAGAGAGAGAGAGAGAGAGAGAGAGAGAGAGAGAGAGAGAGAGAGAGAGAGAGAGAGAGAGAGAGAGACAGAGACAGAGAGACAAAGGCAAAGACAAAGGCAAAGACAGAGACAAACCCAACAAACGAGGAAACAAGAAATAAAAGACAAGACAAGAAGAGTGGTTCACTACAGAGGCACCTGCATCTTGTAGCCCAGTGTTTCTCAAAGTGGGGCATAAGCCCCCCTGGGGGGGGAACGGAGGCATCGCAGGGGGGCTGCGTGTCACATCTGATTTTTGTTTTTTTTCCCCCCAAGGAAATGATTTCCTGTCTCGCCAATAAGTCAATAAGTTTAAAGCCCTCACCAACATTATATTAGTAATTGTCATGAATTTGAATAGCATAGGAAATGAACACACATCTGCATTCGACTGCAGTCCCTCTTTGTTTAATCTCACCAGTCACCTTTCCTTTGATTCTGCGCAGTGATCGTAAAATCAGTCTGTGCAAGGAGGGGGGGCTCGGAAGCATTCAGACCCTCTGAAGGGGGGAATGATGGAAAAAGTTTGAGAACCACTGTAGCCTAATGCTGCTCTCCCGGCATATACAGTAGTGGTACCAGAGAGAGTAGAGAGAGAGAAGT
>NC_085859.1:12742921-12750421 GCF_034702125.1 Engraulis encrasicolus
ACAATTGGCTAAACGGTTAATTTTCTTCTCAAAAGCACACACTATTAAATATTCACAAAGTGCTCATTTCGAAATAGGCACATCGTTTTTCTGTACACACTCACTTTACCAAAACACTAAAAACATGGCTCAAAAGGAAATACGTCTGTCAAACAATAACACTTGTTTTCATTTCACAAGGAACATTGAGTCAATCAAATTACACAAGACTTCAAAACACTGGCTATTGCCAACATTACAGAAGCTGCATAGACTTTTACATTTCAAATTTACATGTAGCCTATTGCATGCATTCAAATCATGCAATTCACTGTTTTCAGGCAACAGGACTCGGACCTCATGTGTTGTTGACATTCAAGATGATTCCGGTACGAAGCATTTTTTATTGTTGACTACAGGTGGTAAAGTAGAACTTTTTATAATATGATAAAACATATGTTTTAGTAGTAGAGTAGAGTAGAGTAACTTTATTACAGTTTTTTTCAATTGCTAACAAGCTTTTTTCCAATCCTCTGCAACATTTGCAAAACTCTTAACACAGTTAACACACCAATGGCTTTCCATTGCCATGCAGTTGACACATTACATGCCTTTTTCACACAATTAGCAGTCAATGAATGCATTTCTAAAATGCTAACATTTCCTTTACACACAGGATAACCACAGCAACAAAACAATGTATATTTTATGGCTTATTTTCAAATGCTTTCACACAGTGTGTCAAAACTGGAAATACAACATCCAAATCCTTATTTCAGTAAAAATGCCTTTGCATGACATTAGCAAGAGTACAGTAAACAGATTATTGATAAAAGTAGAAGAAACCCCTCCCATTTTAGTTGTTTGGTTCTGTTGACCGTTTTTGACAACAGTTTTTGAAAAAGTAAAAAGTTGTCTCACAGTCACAGAATGAAAATGCTTTTGGGAAGTACCCCCATTCCTTTTGTGAATTTCAAAATTCGCATCTGTAAGCATAGTGTCTTCAATTTGATCTAAGATCTGTGGTACCTACATATACTGAGTGGCCATAAATACCATTGACAGCATTGTAAGTGTAAGGTTTACTGTAATGTTTTATGTATTTTGTGTGACATTCTAATTCTGTGTGGACTTTTAGGCTTTATCCTCCCAAGACATTTTGGCGCCCAAGGCAACCGCCTTGTTTTTGCTTTTATATATATTTGTTTCATGATATTTTGTTCACTGTAAGTAACATTGCAAAACTTTGTATGTTCTATCATACTATAAACAGTATTTCTACTGTACCTCCTGTAGTCAACAGTAAAAAAAATGCTTCGTACCGGAATCATCTTGAATGTCAACAACACATGAGGTCCGAGTCCTGTTGCCTTTGGAAATTTAGTGAAAACAGTGAATTGGATGATTTGAATCCATGCAATAAGCTACCTATAAAATTGAAACGTAAGTCTATGCAGCTTCTGTAATGTTGACAATAGCCAGTGTTTTGAAGTCTTGTGTAATTTGATTGACTCAATGTACCTTGTGAAATGAAAACAAGTGTTATTGTTTGACAGGCGTATTTCATTTTGAGCCATGTTTCTAGTGTTTTGGTAAAGTGAGTGTGTACAGAAAATTATGTGTTCTATTTTGAAATGAGTACTTTGTGTATATTTAACAGTGTGTGCTTTTGAGAAGAAAATTAACTGTTTGGCCAATTGTGTTTGGTAGGTGGTAGTCTGTGTTAAGAGTTTAGAAAAAGTATCCATAGTATGGGTAAGTGCTTGTTAGCAATTGAAAAAAACTGTAATCCCCAGGGGGAAATTCAGGTATCCAGTAGCTTACATAAATACACAAATAAACAAATGCCCACATGGACATTTCAAGACACAAATAACAGGAATAGTCAGGAAGGGGGGGGGGGGGGGTGGGTTAAGTAAAGATAAAGAATGTTAAAATGTAATATGTAAAAAGTGTAAACATTTTGCAATGTTACTTACAGTGAACAAAATATCATGAAACAAATACATATAAAAGCACAAACAAGACGGTTGCCTAGGGCGCCAAATATCTTGGGAGGATAAAGCCTAAAAGTCCACACAGAATTAGAATGTCACACAAAATACATAAAACATTACAGTAAACCTTACACTGACAATGCTGTCAATGGTATTCATGGCCACTCAGTATATGTAGGTACCACAGATCTTAGTGGTACTCAAATTGAAGACACTCTGCTTACAGATGCAAATTTTGAAATTCACAAAAGGAATGGGGGTGCTTCCCAAAAGCATTTCCATTCTGTGATTGTGAGACAACTTTTTACTGTAAAAACTGTTGTCAAAAACGGTCAACAGAACCAAACAACTAAAATGGGAGGGGTTTCTTCTACTTTTATCAATAATCTGTTTACTGTACTCTTGCTAATGTCATGCAAAGGCATTTTTACTGAAATAAGGATTTGGATGTTGTATTTACAGTTTTGACACACTGTGTGAAAGCATTTGAAAATAAGCCATCAAAGATACATTGTTTTGTTGCTGTGGCTATCCTGTGTGTAAAAGAAATGTTAGCATTTTATAAATGCATTCATTGCCTACTAATTGTGTGAAAAAGGCATGTAATGTGTCAACTGCATGGCCATGGAAAGCCCTTGCTGTGTTAAAGTGTATATCGCAGGTTAACCACTACTTTGGATCAATGTGTACACACTGTATTCAATAAATGATCCACATATATAAGTCCCTCCAAAAACGATGTTAAACAACGATTTTTGTTGTTTATTGTGGCAAATGTGGGTTTAACCGTAACCTGGCGACTACGTCAGGCGAGGCCATGGGTGAACGTTCTAATTTTATTTGCCTGGAATTTTACATAGGCGAGGTGACGATCACTAATGATATAACGGCCGTGGCCTGCAGGTCTATAATAGAAATCGCAACTGTAATCGTGCGGCTTTTCTCATGCAGGTCACTGTAACAACTTCCAAATGATCTGCGTAGCCTAAAATGTGGTGCTATTCGCCCGACTGGGGAGTGACTGTCCATGGTGCTGAAATCGCGTCAAACTTTTCCTAGGTGCAAAACAGTAGGCTAAAGTAGGCCTATACCACCCGAGTCATGTCGCTGTTGTAAAAATCACATGGCCTATTTCAATTTCCTTCGACTGTTCTATAGAATTACATGCAACTTCAATAAAGGTCACCCACATGCGTGTCACAAATCAATAGCATAGGTAGCCTAACCCACGCGGCGGCGGGACTATTTCGGTTAACCTATATTCCTTGGAAAAAAAAGTCCGAGTGTCACAAAAAAAACTGCACTGTCCGTAATTATAGGCCTACCAAACGAAAGTATCCATATAGAAGAAATCAAGTCTTCAGTTTCAATAATCCACGTTGTGTGGCGCAAATGTAGCGCCTTCCAAGTCTCTCGCGGCCAAAAGTGACTAAGCTCACCTCTGATGATATAGCCTACTTATGTTCCAGGTTACTCACGGCACTGAGACGATGCAGGATGATCCATGGAAAGTCTTCAAGTAATCCAAACAGAGCGGTTCAAGCAAGACAGTAAAACAACAATAGTTGCCAGATCAAATATAAACATAAATACCAAAACTAGCCTATAGGCCTATGTAGATTTGACGTTTGATAAAAGCATCTCATTCAGATGGCCAGGGAGAGAGGCAAACAATCTTTCAACAGCGTTGGCTGGAGCCTTCGAGTAGAGCCGTTCGGTTGTATCTTTTCAGTCTATTTTCCTACTACACCCGTTGGATCCAAGTTTTCAGATGCGTCCCAGCATCTCTATAGAGGGTAGGCTATGTCTGTCCGTCCGTCCGCCTGAAAAGCGTTCTTCAAATTGTTCCCTCCTGTGTCCACAAGGTGGGAGAGTTGACTATTTGGCCCTGAGCACGCAGCTGATTGCATTGTGAGACAGCGCGAGTACAATGCAAGTGCTGCTACATTGAATAAGAAGCAGTGATAACGCGCCAGTTGCCCTAGCCAGGACAACTGAGGGGGCATTCAATTTTCGGCATTATTTTGCGTTTGGGCCGTGGGAGGCAACTTCGTTTCGTTTTCACCAACACCACTGTGAAGTGTGTGTCACTATGATCGCGGTCTTTACCCCCTTATGAGACTTCGGCCCGAGGATGTCAAACGTGAGGGGGGCGCTTCATCATGTTGTGTATGATAGTGTCACGTTGTGCAGCTCAACTATGTGGTTTGTCAGAAACTCGCGGCAATGACAATGAAACGTGGTGCTCGAAACAAGTAGACAAATGCGCCATTTGACATACGGTGTACTGATGTTCTCGGACGTATTGCAAGGGAGGTTCATTCGTTTTCTGCTGACGGCCGTGTGGACCGCACAGGTGCTTTCCGCTGTGCCCAGACAGATTGCTTTGCAGTCGTTTGAATTTGGTAATCTCTGGCACTCTTACAATGCAGCCGACTGCTTTGCACCTTGCCGTTAAAAAGCTTGGAGCGAATGATTCACCCAAACGGTTTTATTTATTTATTATTTGTCGCTGTTTACATTCTTTCCCACTTGGACATGATGCTGAAATGGCGTGATAGACCTACTAAAGGTTGATACTAACAATGTCTGGTAATTTGTAGTGTAGGCCTACTTGAAATTTGAAATCACATGGTAGGCCTACTTCTCCAAATTCAAGCTTTCGAGACTCACACTTTGAGGCAAGCACAATCGTAAACCCCCACCAACCATTGGCATAGTTCGAACACTGGTAGGCTATTTTACTGCCTCACGGTCACATGACACCCTGTAGCGGTCATGATATAATATTGCCAATGATATTTATTTCATACCCGTACGGCATAATTCAATCATACACCGCACAGAATGCGGGGCTACCGCTACTGCGGGCTACTGAATGGCCTCGCCTGACGTCACACAATAGATTAGAATTCTTTGAAAATGTTACTGAAAATACACACTTTTCCTCATTATATTTCATTTTCTGATGCCCTGTTGCATGAAAAAAATGATGGATAACTGTTCAAGTGGTAGAACTATCAAAGGAAGTCCATTATTTTGAATAAAAATTAACCTGAGATATACACTTTAACTGTGTTAAGAGTTTTGCAAATGTCGCTGAGGATTGGACAAACGCTTGTTAGCAATTGAAAAAAACTGTAATGACAGTGTGTGGAAATATGCATAACACTGTTACTTGACTCTGAATAGATTAGCATGGACACACACACACACACACACACACACACACACACACACACACACACACACACACACACACACACACACACACACAAACACACACACACACACACACACACACACACACACACACACACACACACACACACACACACACACACACAGGTCAGTTAGGAGTTCCCCAATGCCCCCCAATGGCAACTAAGCACCGCCCCCTCTCATCTGTATCCTTCTCAACACCCCTTTAGGGTTTCCCGACGCGGAGGCTGTAGATCCCCCAAGGAGAAACACTAAACTAGAACATCCCTTTTACAAACTCACGTCAATTTCACATTCACTCTAAAGTGTCAAATATGCAGTGTAGTGCAATGCAATGTCTTTTTTTCTCATTGTTTTCTCATTGAAAAAGTATACATCCACAACAGAGTAAATATCAAACATTTGTGAAAGATAGTCTGACTTCCTGCAAGGATATGGAGGTCATGCATACATATTTCAGTTTTAGGGGGAAACACAACCACACAAGCAAGCAGAATGACAGACCATTTCAGAGAGAGCAGTAGAAGAGATGGGAAAGACTTGGCTTTGGGCTAAAGTTGGTTTATGGCCGCGCTTTACAGTTTTTTTTTCAATTGCTAACACACTTTTGTCCAATCCTCAGCGACATTTGCAAAACTCATAACACAGTTAACACATCAAGGGCTTCCCATGGCCATGCAGTTGACACATTATATGCCTTTTTCACACGATTAGCAGTCAATGAATGCATTTCTAAAATGCTATCATTTCCTTTACACACAGGATAACCACAGCAACAAAACAATGTATCTTTTATGGCTTATTTTCAACTTCTGTAATGTTGACAATAGCCAGTGTTTTGAAGGCTTGTGTAATTTGATTGACTCAATGTACCTTGTGAAATGGCAACAAGTGTTATTTTTTGACAGACGTATTTCATTTTGAGCCTTATTTCTAGTGTTTTGGTAAAGTGAGTGTGTACAGAAAAACGATGTGCCTATTTTGAGAGTACTTTGTGTATATTTAACAGTGTGTGCTTTTGAGAAGAAAACTAAATGTTCGGCCAATTGTGTTTGGTAGGTGGTAGTTTGTGTTAAGAGTTTAGTAAAAGTATCCAAAGTATGGTCAAGCGCTTGTTAGCAATTGAAAAAAACTGTAAAGTACGTGTTATCATAAGCGTGAGGTGCTGTTTTTGAAGAGCAAGCTGTGAATCTGTGAAGCCTGGACAGAATACTAGTAGGATTAAATTTCCAGCCGGATCTCCACAGCGTGGCCCCGAGGTTTTGGTTTGAAGATTCCATCAAAAAATCCCCCCAAGCTATCTCAAGCAATCGTCTAGCAGTCAACACCAGTCAACATGCAGTCAACCCACGTATACAGCAAATACAAACACAGAGTGCAAACGCATGCACGCACACATGCGCACACACACGCGCACACGCGCACACACACACACACACACACACACACACACACACACACACACACACATACACACACACACACACACACACACACACACACACACACACACACACACACACACACACACAGACACACACACTCACACACACACACACACACACACACAGTCGCACGCAAACACAAACACACACACACACACACACACACACACACACACACACACACACACACACACACACACACACACACACACACACACACACACACACACACACACCTCTTCTAGCTGTCTCACCCACCTCTTCATTCTCTCACATTCAGGATAAAAATGACTCTCCCTGGCGTGTCGTAGCGTGCAGAGCAGTGAAAAGCACATGGGCCATGGCTTTGCGGTCGGCTCTATCAATGTCACTCCCATAGTGCCTATGCTTGTGTGTGTGTGTGTGTGTGTGTGTGTGTGTGTGTGTGTGTGTGTGTGTGTGTATCTGTGTGTGTGTTTGCATGTGTGTGTGTATGTGTGTATGTGCCTGTGTGTGTGTGTATGTGTGTGTGTACGTGTGTGTGTGTCTGTGCGTGTGTGTGTGTGTGTGTACGTGTGTGCGCGCGCGCGCGTGTGTGTGTACGTGTGTGTGTGTGTGTACGTGTGTGTGTGTGTGTGTGTGTGCCTGTGCGTGTGTGTGTGTGTGTCTGTGCGTCTGTGTGTGTGTGTATGTATGTGTGTACGTGTGTGAACCTGTGTGTGTGTATGTCACTCCCGTAGTGCCCTTTCCCTCCTGACAGGAAACACACGTTCCGCTCCCCTCAGCGCCCGCCACGCCACCCGCCACGCCACCCGCCACCACACCACGCCACATCCATTCTGCTTGACACGGTGACACACTCCCCGTGTTACCCGGCC
>NC_085859.1:12757921-12764084 GCF_034702125.1 Engraulis encrasicolus
CACTTTGCTCTTGCTATGCATTTTTGTCATCTTCTGCCTTTCACTCAAGATTGGAAGTATTTTATTTACTTTACTTTTCATGACTGAAAAGTGGACATTCATTCTCAGTCAACGCTGTCCCGACTCCCGCTGAGCTTACTTGGTCACTTTTTATCCATTTTGGTGTGGACCAAGTCTTTATCTGATACTTAAATCTCTCTGTAATGCCATAGCAATGTTATTATAATATAGTTCAGTCTTAAAGGGACACTGTGTGAGATTTTTAGTTGTTTATTTCTAGAATTCATGCTGCCCATTCACTAATGATACCTTTTTCATGAATACTTACCACCACCATCAAATTCTAAGTATTCATCATGACTGGAAAAATTGCTCTTTTCTTACATGAAAAGGGGGATCTTCTCCATGGTCCGCCATTTTGAATTTCCAAAAATAGCCATTTTTAGCTGCAAAAATGATTCTACTTGGACCATACTACAAAATATGTGTTTATTACTAAGTACTACAGTACCTTTTTTGACCTTTTTCATTTCCTGCACAGTGTCCCTTTAATATAGTTGAGTCTTCTTGAGCAATAAGTGAACAGGCCCGCCGGCGGGCCCATCTGCGCAAAGAGGCTATTTTTCTTTCTTGCCATGCATGTAGAATGTACAGCTGTAATGCAAACTTCGCTAATGGTCACACACATGCACACACACACCACAGGTTTGTGTTACTTCAAACATTGTCTATTTTCCCAAAAGCTGTACAGCACATTGAGGTCATCAAAGAAGACAAGACTCTATGATCCTTTTAAGTTAAAGGGACAGTCTTATATATGTCATCAGATTATTCTCTCAGCCATGAGATTATTGTATGAGACTAGCATCAGGCTTCATACTAAATACAGCATCCATTTTGGAGCTCATTCATGCTCATGCACTTCTCCCTACTATAACCTCAAATGGGCTTCTCTCGAAGATCATAATGGTTTTTTGATGGGACTTGCGTTGTTCGTGCGAGACAATCTTCAGATTTCATTACTTGGCACAGAGATACGAGCGATTACTGGCCAATTTGAAGTTAAAATTTCTTCCATTTCCGGGAAGGCATGGAGTGGGGAGTGAGGGCACGGCAGGGGGTGTTGCTCTGAGACCATTAATCCTGACACACACACCGTACAGAGACGTATATCATCACTCATTGGCAGGTGCATAAAGATACAGAATAGGGCCTATAGAATAGTGCACATACACACATGGGTATAGTTACATGTGCCAGTATTCAGCAATGCACAGGACAATATAGAAAAGCATGTACAAGTCCAATAAAATAAATGCAGATGCACTAGTGTGCACCTGCACACACACATACACACACACAGATACACACGCACGCACGCATGCACGCACGCACGCACGCACGCACACACACACACACACACACACACATGTCCATTTACGTTCTTCAATCATGAAGATAGTCTCAGCAATTTCTAGGGCAAGATGACCCATTTCTGATCATACATTTGTCATTCGTGTTCATCAGTTTAGAGTGCTTTTTTCTTTCAGGGGGGATTCGAACCTGCAACCCCTAGATTGAAAAAGCAACTCTCTAACCACTTGGCTACGGCTGCCCGCATTTTTATGAACACGATTCTCAGAAACATGAAGCAGCCAGGCATAGGATAACTTTACTGTAAGTGTATCCCTCCAAGTAGGATACAGCATTGTATTCAGGGTTGCCATGTGAGACTGGTGATTTCCAGCCCCCCAAAAATGCTCAAAACCTGTCTTGACGCACTCAATCCTGCCCAATTTCAACTACATTTTATTGATTTTTATGGCCATAAATCAGCCATAAATCAAATGCCATTTTCACCCCTTTTTTTACCCGCAGACGGCCATCCTAAGCAGCTCAATTGGTTGGTATAGATCTGGCAACACTGATTGTATTGACCCTAATGCACCTCATCTATGTGTAAAATATGGTACACATAAATTGACTCTATTTCACTGTCTTTGTGAGTGTGCCATTACACAATAGACACAATTGCAACTTTTGTTGTTAGGTGCCTTACTCAAGGGCACTTCAGCCATGGATAAAGGTGCTGGTAACGGTGGGATTTGAACCTGCAACCCTCTGATCTAAAGGCCAGCAATGCCAACTATTGAGCGTTGGCTGATGCTTGACACACAATGTCTCCATGCTTTCAAACTGCACAAAGACTGGTAATATTTATGGATCTATAATTTCTATACCCCCTGAATAAATGTATCTGTGGAAATGTATTTTCTACCTTAAAATGTGTCCACAGGTAATCTAATCGGCAACAATTCACTGACGCATGAAAGGAACACATTCCTGGAAAGCAAACATGCTAAATCAAATATGGATCTCCAGTGTAAGTCCTTTTGAATTTGCTAGAGTAGCCCCTTAATGCACCATCTGAGGCACTCTGTAATAGTCATTGAAAGGTTAATTAAAATAGTACTACTCTACTATGACACAACACAGGGCCTTTACACACTAAGACTTGGTCATTGCCATTCTAGTAACAACAAATTTATAACGCTGTGTTTTAAAGGGATAATCTATGAGGCAATTTTTTATTTTTCTGTTTTATATATATATATAATAAAGCCATCTAATAGTGCGAATCACTTTGTTTTAAAACTTTAATTAGGAATTAACCCTACAAAGGAGGGTTAAAGGAGGGCTACAAAGGAATGAAATCCCTTTATTGAGGCTGCCATGTCGCTGCACAGAGTGTCTGGTCGCCCAGAACACAACCAGGCGTGAGCCAGAGAGGGAACCTTTATTTAGCTGCCAACTAGAAATAAAGTGGCTTGGAAGGAAGAGAAGTCGACAGTGGCTGGTTAACAATTTGGCTGCTGACCGAGGTGGAAAACAGAATACATCACTTTCAAGTAGGGCCATTATTCAAGCTTGTTGCTAAAACCATGAGGTAAAACAGAGCTTGAACAGGTTACATTCAGACTGGTGTGGCCCTTTGTAAGAGTATGCTTAAGTTGCTAGCTTCCTGCTGGACAGGTAATTGAGTCTTTTCAATATATCCTATATCCTGGTAGGTAAACTCTGATCACTGTGATGCAGGGGTGTAGGCAGAAATAATAAAACAGGTGGGCCCAGAAAAAATCGGACGGGCCCAACCCGAAAGTGTGTAGGAAGATATTATAAAATTGCGCTCAAAAATTATACTTTGACTTTGAAATCACAGAAGATGAGCCAGACTTTTGACAAAATGACTAATTATCGCTCAGTGCTATGCCATTAATTATAGTTCAATGAGGCAAAAGTTGACTGTCAAGTGTGAATGTGGAGGGCCTGCATGTCAAGTGGGCAGACCCAGGACCACCCAGGCCCACCCTTGGCTACGCCTATGCTGTGATCGCATCCTAGCTCAGGGTATTGAGGTTTCAGCAGGACAAGATAGTTAACACTCCACCGCTGGTGGGCTGTGTATTACCATCATAATACACATTACCATCATAATACATTTCTTTTCAATGTATGGTGCTTAAATTAATGTACAGATTTGTGTAGAACCTTTAACTGTGTGTGATTGTATTGTTGGACCCCAGGAAGAATAACTGGGTCTGCACCCAGATAATGGGGATCCGAATAAACTAAACTTAACTAAATAATTATTCTCTATGATCACATGTCCATCTCTCTACTCCATCTCATATTCCATATGATGGGTAACACATCAGCTCACCCAATAATGCCCACATATGGCCCCGTCAATTTTTGACTCGATGTGGCCATCAATGCAAGTTTTATTGGAATGGATCTCCAAGGACTAGTGAGTCATATTGTGTCTTCACTCTGAGAAGGGTCACTATGCAACCTAATGATGACCAATAGTTCAAGTCTACGACACATGCATGCTCCAGACACTGTGTTTGCCAGCCTGTTTTTGTTCTGAATTGTTTTCCCATAAGGCATCCACTTCTGTGGTCTGGAATCCCTCCCTTCTCCCTTCTTCAGTAGTGTCATTCAGCACACATTCCTGTCACTGAATCCCCATTACCATTGCCCTCTACACACTTTCAGGGGAAATACAGTGTGGAAAAATATGCCAGTGTTATACAGTTAACATCACTCGCAGAATTTTTGGTTACCATTCATTAATATGCTGACATGGAAGTGTGGGTGTACTCAACATGTCTTTTGGGATTTGTTTTTGTAATGCAATAATCCCTTAACACTACCCATGAGTACGACTGACATATTCAGCTATGAACATTGTCCATTGACCCATCCTGAACAAGGCTTCACTAATAGCATTTCTCAGAAAAATCCTAATGTTATTCCTTGCATTGTTCACTGATGTGTCCTCTCTTGTTGTTGCCCATTACAGTCTGAGGGCACTCTGATCCCTGTCTTTTGCATCTTCCACACAGCTACAGTATGCTTAACTGTCTGTAAGAAGTAAAAGTACTTCTTCTTTATGCCCCACTTTTTCAACCTCTGTTACTGGAGCTCAGCTCAACAGTGCTTTTCCATGCACACTCAACAATGTTTCTCCATGCTCACACAACAAACACAGACACACAAACACATTCGTATAGTGCGTGCAAAGACATGAAAGCATTCTTCAAAGTGCGTCAGAAGATCTGTATACATGCCTGTCATATGAATCATCTGGGATGGAATAAATATCATGTGAACCATCATGTGAATTGTGTATAATGGCCCATTTATTTTCTGTGCTGGATTGTTTTTTCTGCACTCATAGTCTGATTGTGTGTCAAAGACAGAGCCATAGAGGAGGAGAGTTGCGCAAATGGAGGACCAGGAATAAATTGCAGCCCCGCCTTTAAACGAGATCGAGGTCGTGCCTAAAGCGGCTGCCTCTCCATAGACTCAACATAGAACCACCACATAAAAAGCCAAAAATATAGGACTAACAAACTATACTGCGGGGTAATCTCCACAAATATGTAAACTATCAACTGTCTCGGTAATGATAATCACAACAGTTTTACCATCTGTGATATTTATCTGAAGTTATTACTACGAACAGCAAGTCTTGTCATATTCCCTGCATTGCATTGCATTGCATTTGCTGTGTGCTACGCCCACTTCTAGGAACTAACATTCGCAACGCTGAGCAGTTCTGAGACGCCAAACAGCTAAATTTTGCTAATGCTAAAGTGGGCCCTAGCACACAGTGGAGATTGCCCGACTCTATATGTTTCTATATGGCTCTGGTCAAAGATATGTACAAAAATACTGGATAAGAGAAAGATAACGCAAACCACGCCCACTCAATGCAAAAGCGTGGGCTCAAGTTGGGTCTCCTAAGGGGGCGTTGTCCCCTCCTTCTTCTTCTATTTTTGAGGTGTTTGCTCAAGACGTGCGCTACCGCCATCTACAGCGCTAGGGGGACTTGATTTATTCTCAACCTCAGGACTCCGAAGGTCTCCTAACCAAAGGTCTCCTAAAGGGCATTCACCCAACATAAAATGGATACCGGAAAAGAAACAAAATGACGCTTCTTCTTAGATCCACTTTCTTTGATATGTATGTATCTACGGCCTGGCTGTGGCTCAATGGGCTGGGCACTCGACTGCTACACCGGCGACCCGGTTTCTGGGTCCTTTGCTGAACCTCCCCCATGTCTCTCTCCCACTCACTTCCTGTCTCTCTCAACTATCCTGTCACAAAAATCAAGGCATAACACCCCCCCCCCAAAAAAAAAAAAAAAACCAACAACAAAAAAACAAAGCAAAACAAAAAAGATACAGTATGTATGTATAGGTGAGGGCAAGGGAGAGAGAGGGAAAGAGAGAGAGAGAGAGAGAGAGAAAGAGAGAGGGAAAGAGAGAGAGAGAGAGAGAGAGAAAGAGAGAGGATGATGATGAAGAAGAAGAAGAAGAAGAAGAATAAGAAGAAGAAGAAGAAGAAGAAGAAGAAGAAGAAGAAGAAGAAGAAGTGTGGGGGATAACGCATGAGAGAGAGAGAGAGAGAAAACAATTTGAGCGTATCCACCTTTGTGTAATGGTCAGTAAAGACCATCACCCAGATAGACAATCACACCGACCAGTGGTAGCACCAACGTCAACAACAGATGGTTTCCAACCAGGAAGAGGAAAAAATACACAATAAATGTTGCAGTGTTAATTCAACACTTAGATAGATTAATTTAAAACCC
>NC_085859.1:12764184-12769184 GCF_034702125.1 Engraulis encrasicolus
TTTTGTAACGTCATCAAATAATTAGGCAACTTATCAAACCCCCCAACTGTCCTTAATCTACTGTCATTGCTTCTCTGTTTTCATCTGTTTAGTCAATCACCTGCAAGACTGCTATGTGCTCATTCCTCTTTGTATTCAAACATGGGCAGGAGATTTTTTTTTTAAATCTCACTTCAGGAGAAGTGGGTGGACTGCGTACCCCAGCGTACCGCGCCCACTACACCCCTGCTCTCGACCAGCCTGCTCTGTCCTCGAGAACAAGCTACTTCCTTGTTCTAACCTTCGTCGGGATAAGGACTGTGTGAGCTCTTCATTAAATAAGTTGCCCGTGCTTTGTCGTTTCATCTATTTACACGAACCAAAGACAACACGTGCACTTGCAAGTTACGACGCTGAAGTTATATTTGAGCAGTTGAACAGTGTTTCCGAGGAAACATTCCACTTTGTGCGACCCATCCTTGTCAAATGAGCCACTTCTTTCTTCCTACTGCGGTGGCTGCCAGTGCGATCAAAAATGCATGTAACATAAAGATGTAATGTTTCATTTTCATTGTCGTCGAGTCTGTGAAGCTAAAAAACATCCGGCACGTCTAGTTTACTCTTTGTATTGAAGGCAGTTTGAACAATCATCTCTGCATCTGCGACGGAAACGGACAGCGCAGCTAGAATGGAGCTATAAATTATAATTCACTGCGTTGACTCACTCCGTTGAGGCTCATAACAGAGCATAACCCACCCTTAACACACCCACTTCACGTCATAATCTGTCTAGTCTTTCACTCACATGCACACACACACACACACACACACACACACACACACACACACACACACACACACACACACACACACACACACACACACACACACGCACACACACATGCAAACACACACGCACGCACACACACACACACACCACACACACACACACACACACACACACACACACACACACACACACACACACACACACACACACACACACACACACAAATGCAAATAGCCGTAATGTGTGTGGGTCATGCTCCCTCCCTCTCTATATATCTCTCTAGATCCATCTATGTCTCTCTCTCTCTCTCTCTCTCTCTCTCTCTCTCTCTCTCTCTCTCTCTCTCTCTCTCTCTCTCTTCTCTCTCTGTCTCTCACACACACACGCACACTCACACACACACACTCACACACTCACACACACACACACACACACACACACACACACACACACACACACACACACACAATCTCTCGGACCTGCAGGGGCCAGTCATTGTAGAGAGATAAGCGATTGTTCTGTGGCTACTGACACACATCCAACAACAAGAGGATTTAGAACCAGAACACAACTAATGCCAACCACGACTAATGCCAACCACGCCTTATGCCAACCACGCCTAATGCCAACCAACTACGCCTAATACCAACCACGCCTAATGCCAACTACGCCTAATACCAACCACGCCTAATGCCAACCACGCCTACTGCCAACCACGCCTAATGCCAACCACGCCTACTGCCAACCACATGAAGGGAATCTGGAGCTGAGGAGCTGGAGAGCACACACACACACGCACGCACGCACGCACACACACACACACGCATACAGGGCCGCTGACAGGTTTGGCTGGGCCCGGGACAAAAAAACCCAATCACCAAACCACCATTTTTTTCAAGAGAGACCAGGTGGCCAGACTACACTTTCAGCCTGAAAGCGCACCACTCTCACGTGATATGCTATATATTATTAGGCCTACCCATTATAAAAGAAATGACATTGGTATCAAAGTAGCCTCACAAATCAATGACGCATACAATAATTCCATAGTAAATGATCTATCCATCCAATTATCCATGCATTTTTGCCAACATTTATTTTGAAATGAAACAAAATAAATAGGATTCACATCATTAATAACACAAGTGTACGTGTAATTTACTTTAGCAATTTGAGGGCTTGCACATCAAAACGTGCCTGACTGAATCAGCTCTAATTTGCTAAACTGACTTCAAGTGACGTGTGATGACAGTGAACAAGTGAGCAGCACACCAAAGACGTCAGTCTTCCCACACCAGGAATAGCCAAACACAGGAACAAGTCAAGTTTCAGCAATGTAAATGCAAAACTAGTGTCAAGTTCTGGTGTGTTTGGATTTGGTTCCCTCAGTTGTGCTCGAACTTGAAAAGAGCCAGGTCACGCAAGGAACAACTCGAACAAGGCTTTTCCCCTTTGTTGTTTTTATTAAAGTTCATTTGTTGATTGATTTTGTTGTTGAAGGGGTTTCAGTCTTTCAGGTAGTTAGTTGCGTTTGACCGGTTAACTGAGGGATCATTTTAGTTTTTCTTTAGTAGTTCTTGTCTGTCTTTTCAAAAGCTTTTGCTTCAAACAAACATTTTCTTCTTTCTTCTCCAGCAGCATGTGGTGAACTGCCTTTAAAGATGGCCGTCCTAAAGGAAGTGGCTCTGATCAGACAGGAAGTCTGTTGAGGTGCTGCCTGCAGATGGTCTGCCCCCTGTAGGTCCGGCTGAAGTTGGGGTTGATAAGATTGTTTTGAATGTGAATGATGTTTTGGATGGTGATGTTTTGAATGTTAGATGCTTGAATGGTTTGGCTGTTTTGGGTTTCTGTCAGTTGACTTTTCAACTGTGATGGGCAAATGAGGCTTCCTGAACCAATGAGGCTTTCAGGCAAAAAGGTTCGAAGCATTCGAAGCATTTTCGAAGCCTCATTTCTCACTGGCGCCATCTGGTGTGCAATGAAATGACACGGCAGGCATTGATTTCATTTTAACTTTTTTTCTTGCGTCTTATTTGTATCCGTTCCGTTTCAATAAATGTGATGGGGTGTGTGTGTGGAATTAATGACTTTTAATTGTGGAACACTCAAATCAAGTTTAACGCTGACCCATGTGTTGTCGATACGGTTGTATCGTGAAAGTAAGAGAGAGCGTCATTTTGTGGAGGTCGGCGCGCAACCGGGAGTGATCGGCCATAAACGCAACAGCAGCCAATTAAACCGGAAATATAAAATATGGATAGAGTCACATTACAGGCCTGTGAATGAAATATAGGCCTAATTCAAGAGATTCTAACAAATATCAGTTATCCACTAGGCCTATTCGAACTCACAATGATAAAGTTAGCATTCTGCCGCCTTCACCACTAGGCCAGGCTCGCAGACAATTTCATTGTTTACTTGGTCAGGTTTGGCAGAAGGCTACCCTGCGAAATTAAGAATTAGTTAATTCATCATCACGTTGCTACCACGGGGATTTGAACCAATTATCCTGCGAATTCAAGACGGACAGTTTAACCACTGCACCAGCCATTTGACTTCTCAAATGGCAGTGCTGAGTTCCGTTTTTGTACTCAAGATGACACAACTTGTAAAGCCTATTAAAACCTGCACAAAACCCATCAAAATAAATAAAATATGTCTGCACTCTTCTTCAGCTGTATAAAGTTGAGTAGACCTACTAATAATTGGTGACAGAACTGCTGTCTCATTTATGGTAGCTTAGTTCACGGTAGAACTAAAACAATTTTCCACCACGTCTTCGGGAGCGTCTCACTTTGAAAATCTAGGCTACTTCAAAAGGGAATTGCATATCATATTTGGACATTTGGGTCAATCTACGGCATGAACTAAATTTATTGTATAGTGGAACCAAATCAAAGTCACTACATATCCAGTCTCAACATTCACACAACAAACGCAATCTGAAAACTGACAAGTGCTCCGAGGCGCAGAAAGCTCGTTTGGGTAGCGGCGGGCAATGAAACGTCCACGCGCTTCGCAAAATGTGAAGTCTCATCTGGCATTGTCACGTGGTATTTCTTGACGTCAAACGCCTCGAAGCGAGGCTTCAGATTTTACGCCCAGTTTTGCTCGAAGCACGCTTCGAAGCCTCGCTTCAAATTTCCCATCACTATGCAAAACGGATGTACACTGTTTCTCCCCACAAAGTTAACAGGTTGATAAAGTGTTAGCATTTGTGCTAAGCGGGATTTATACGCGCTAAGCGAAATAGCGTTGCATAATAGCGCTGTTTTAAAAGTTCTCCCTTGCCCTCTCCTTGCGCGCGACACAATTTCTCATCATGTTATGATTGGGGCTAATGTGCATATTCCTAGCTAAGGTCACAGATGGTCAGATTTGAAACACAATTTTACTAAGCTGTGGTTATAAAATTATGCGACTGTGTGACTGATCATGTTTTAAACATGAATGCTGCAGTGCAGTGCGTGTCTGTTTATGAAGGGAAACTTTTGCTTTGTTAGTGTCCTCTGCTATTGTTAGTACCTGCATCATCTGAAGAACTTTTTACTGAAATCCTGGGGCTTCTGGTGTCTTCATCTATTTTTCTCCTATCCTTCATTTTCTGCCCTCTTGGTTTGAACGACTGCTTCTTCAGACAACTTGGCAAATTGGCACGAGCCGCGTTAAGTTGAAGCCGTTTTTTTCTTTCTCGTAATGACCGACCAAACCATTTGTGCACTGGGGGTGGGGGAGGTGGGGGTTCTTGATCCTATTGAAGGGCAGGAAAGGCAAAATATCTGCATCATTTATTTAATGTAAATATAGCGCAATCTCCCTCTCTCAAAAAACATCTTATTTTGAAATTAATTAGAACCATTAATCACAAACTTAATGAGGGCCCAGTTCTGGGCCCCCCTATCCCAGGGCCCGGGACAAAAAGCCCTTTTGTCCCCCCCTGTCGGCGGGCCTGCACACATACATATGTTCAAACACACACGCACACATATGTTCAAACGCACGCACGCACGCACGCACGCACGCACGCACACGCACACACATGTTCAAACACACACACACACACGCAGGCACGCACGAACGCACGCACGCACGCACGCACACACATGCTCAAACACACACACACACACACACACACACACACACACACACACACACACACACACACACACACACACACACACACACACACACACACACACACACACACGCAAACACAAATGCAAACGATATA
>NC_085859.1:12774184-12779184 GCF_034702125.1 Engraulis encrasicolus
ACCTGTTCACACGCACAATATACCGTACATCCACATGCACCGCCACATACGAGCGCATGAAGAAGAGCATTATAAAGGACAAGCGAATAACATATTGGAAAATTAAACCCCTCTAGGCAACAAAATCTCAATAAGCCTCCATGTCAGCATGGCCCTCAGAGATGACAAGGGGAAGACAAGAGAAATGAACACTGAACGACGTGACAACACTATTGTTCATACATCTTTATTACCAAGCAGGAGGCCGCCTAGCATCACAAGAAAAAAAGAAAAAGATCTCAGTAATCCACTTAAGGTTGCACTATGTTTCGATTCCGCAGTAGTAGCACGCTCCCCTCCGCTCGCTCGCTCGCTCACTCACTCACGGAGGACCGAGAGACTTGAATCAAATTGTTGTTTTGCAAGAAAATCTGATTAATAAATGAACACCTCGAGCAGGTACATACCGTAGACGCTCAAAATGCATAATCAATGAAGCAGAGCGAGCGACGTGCCGTACGCCATTAGGCGGCGTGGAGTGCAGGGCTGGAGAGCCGGAGACAGAGCCCCCACTGCGCCCCCACCACGCCCCTCATCGAGCCCCCATCGAGCCCCCTCTCCGCTGGGTTGCGTGGGAGTCATTAGCGCCATCATCCATTAATGAGAGTGAGAGGGGAGTGCGGGTTGAGTGGAGAGACTGATGTGATGTTGTGATGGTGGTTGGTTGTGTGGTTGGCTCGGCTGTATAGCCTACACAATACATTTCGCAAGTGTTAATTCAGCGCTAAGAGAATAAGAGGGTCAACACCGCAAGTGTTCAGCTGCTTAAGTGTTAAATTAACACCCGAAATGTCACTGTATTGCGGCTAATAGAGCCTGAGCTAATGACAGCTACTTGAAAGAGGGGCGCAGATGGGGTCGGGCAGGAAGGAAAGTCAGGTGGAGGTGGGGTTGCGTTCGGGGCATGGGGTAAAGGGGTCGGGGTGGGCTGGGGCTGGGGCTGGGGTTGGGGTTGAATTCGTGAGGTGGGGTGAGGGGTGACACGGGGGTGTAAGATCAGAGAGGGCACGGTGAGCGCGTGCAGAGTGCTAGAGACAAACTGGTACAGATTGGAGTGCAATTCTGAGAGCGCATTTCAATATCAGAGGGAGCAGAGTGTGCTGCGAGACAGACACATGCACACACGCAGGCGCGCTCACTGCTATGCACGCACACAGGCGCGCTCACTGCTACGCACGCACGCACGCACACACACACACAGGCGCGCTCACTGCTACGCACGCACGCACACACACACACGCAGGCGCGCTCACTGCTGCGAGACAGACACACGCACGCACACAGGCGCGCTCACTGCTACGCACGCACGCACGCACGCGCACACACACACACGCAGGCGCGCTCACTGCTGCGAGACAGACACACGCACGCACACAGGCACGCTTACTGCTACGCACGCACACAGACGCGCACGCAGGCGCGCTCACTGCTACGCACGCACACAGACACGCACGCAGGCACGCTCACTGGCACGCATGCACACAGACACGCACGCAGGCGCGCTCACTGGCACGCACGCACACAGACACGCACGCAGGCGCGCTCACTGGCACGCACGCACACAGACACGCACGCAGGCGCGCTCACTGGCACACACGCACACAGACACGCACGTAGGCAGCACGCACAGGAACATTCATACACGCGCGTAGGCACACTCACAGACACGTGTAGACACTCGTGAGACACACATGAGCAGACATTCTCAGTCTCAGCACCTCCCACTTTCAGTTTTCCAAACCTTACTTTGAACAACAAGTTATTAGCCAGGGACTTGTCAAGGAATAGAAGAAAATGAATTTTGGGGAGGTGCTGTGTCATGCAAGATCATACAAGAGAGGGATAAGAAGGTAGGAAGTGCAGAGGGAACAAGTATGAAGTTTGATGTAATGTCACACCATCAGGTTTTTTCATCAGCATCTTGTCAATTTTCCCCATCCTTTAGAGATGTGAGAAAGGGCAAGAGGCTGCATATTATTAAAAAGGAATTGATTTTAAAAATTAATGCACAAAATATTGTTGCCTGTTTTGAAGTAGTGAAAATCTGTCAGATTATCTGATCCGAGACATGAAAGATAACAAAGAACAATATAAGCATAATGAGGAGAGGGGAAAAAACGTGTGCTGAAATGAGATCAAAACTGTATACGATAAAATAGTAAAGGCACAAAGTAGGGATATTTTGTTAACAGTAAATCTGTAAAATCCAGAGAATAGGAGAAGGATGTTGACAACTTAACAGCCTTCATCTTACTTTGCTGCTGATCCATTGGGGGTACATCTTGTCACTGTGATTAAAATGAAAACTGTCACCTTTTGCATGTCTACGTCAAACTAAATGTTTTCAGTATCCAGCTTCCGGTTCTTTGGAAATGTCAAGCCAATATAAAGGTGTTCATCAAGCTGCCTTTGTGGACTTCCTGTGTGCGTGTGCGTGTGCGTGTGCGTGTGTGTGTGTGTGTGTGTGTGTGTGTGTGTGTGTGTGTGTGTGTGTGTGTGTGTGTGCGTGTGTGTATGTGTGTGTGTGTGTGTGTGTGTGTGTGTGTGTGTGTGTGTGTGTGTGTGTGTGTGTGTGTGTGTGTGTGTGTGTGTGTGTGTGTGTGTGCACGCGCAGCGGCAATCCTACAATGAGTGGTGTTCCGGGCAATGCCCCCTGTGACGCTCAGACTTTTTTTTTCAGTAACGAGCTATTTCAAGTACTACTTTCAGAATCCCATGACAGTTCAAGCCAAGGCAACATGACTAAAACATGACAACATGGCAACATGAGTCAAACATGCCAACATGGCAACATGAGTAATTTGCCAACTTCCACTTTAACCATATTACCGCAGTGTTCCCTTTACTTTACGAGCTTCTTGAAAATTTTGAAGAGGGATTGGTTGGAAACGCATATCCGCTTCTGCAAATGTGTTATATTATTACATTCGAAAATACACAGTGGTTTCTCAGAAAATCTCATTTCCTACAATAGTTGCTTGGAAAGTGCACACATTTACTCAAGTACATTCTACCTGCGAGTGAGCTAAAAGATGCCAGTTTGCAGTCCATTAGGAGTCCCCTCTGAAGTTTTAAAATATGCTGTGTTTGTCTTCTACCATTGGAGTGTAAAAGTGTGTGTGTGCGAGTGCATGTAAGGAATAAAGGCCGACGAGGTATCCCGATATCAAGGGAAATAATGGACGAGGCGCAGCGTTCTAACAAATACACTGTTCACTTCGCCAAGTCCATTTTCTCTTGATATTGGGACACCTCGAAGGCCGTTATTCCGCTTATCACCCGGTTGCCAGCATTGAAGTATTCATTTATTAATGTTGATCTAAGGCTTCGTGAGAAAGTAGATTAACCACCGCGCTTGGTTCGTTGTAGGGGTGGAACGGTACACAAAATTCACGGTTCGGTTCATATCACGGTATCAAGGTCACGGTTTTCGGTTCTCTACGGTTCTTTTTTTTAGTTCATGATATATGGTGCACTCGGAATATTAAACCATATTTATATTTATATTTATAACTGCAATTATAAAGTGATGATGTGCAAGTTGAATCGGCTGTCGTTAGCTGATGTGCGCTGTCTGAGCGTTCCAAATGCCCTCTTTCCTACATCCTACATATGGTTTGTATAGGCTAATAAGGTGAAAATGGTGTGATTTTAATTGTGTATATGCTATATGCTAATGTGTTAATCAGAGAGACTGGATAAGATAGTCCAAGAATCTCTGTTTCACATATTTTTCTGGGCAGTACATGAATTGCGGTTTGCCACGGACTGCATTTCACGGTTCGGTATGGTGTGTGAATTGCATGGTTTCGGTTTTCGGTGCGGTTTGTACCATCCCTAGTTCGTTGCTTTAGTCACCACTTCCTAATCTAGTGAGAAGCGCCTCTATCGGAGGCGTGTAAGGACGCATGTAGAACATTGGGGCAACTTGACAACCAAATGCGATAGAACTAACGACTGGGTTTTTGACTTGACAACCAAATGCGATAGAACTAACGACTGGGTCTTGACCAGTCTGGCGGCCACCAGTTTAGAATTAGTAACGGCAGTTAGCCGACAGTTATGGAAAGAAGCAGCTTAGGCGCCCGCACGCCCGCATGACATCATTGGTGTACTGTTCTTGGGTCTCAGGGAATAATGGCCACCTGCTCAGATCAATCAGAAGACCATCTGCTCACCGGGTGATAAAGATCTATAGCCCACATACTGTACATCACCACAAGGATACTGAAAAAATGTGCTTGCGCGCGCACACACACACACACACACACACACACACACACACACACACACACACACACACACACACACACACACACACATACACACACACACACGCAGACACGCACACACACACACACACACACACACACACACACACACACACACACACACACACACACACATACACACAGAAGATATATGAAAGTATTTGTGTGGTGCGGACGCCATGGTCACAAACAAGCTGACCTTTAGAGATGAAGCAAGCAAGCTCACTTGAAGAAGTCTCACCCATGTCTTTCTCTCTCTCTCTCTGTCTCCACTGTCTCTCTCTCTCTCTCTCTCTCTCTCTCTCTCTCTCTCTCTCTCTCTCTCTCTCTCTCTCTCTCAGGGTGATATGGATGAGAGGGCATATTTGTGTGTGTGTGTGTGTGTGTGTGTGTGTGTGTGTGTGTGTGTGTGTGTGTGTGTGTGTGTGTGTGTGTGTAGTGGGTGGTGTGACTGTGTGTAATGTTTGTGTAATGTGTAGGTTTGTGTGTGCGTGCGAGTGTGCCTGCGCGTATGTGCGTGTGGCTATGTGCGTGTGTGCGTGCGTGCAAGCATGTGTGTGTGTGTGCCTGCGTGTGAGCATGTGTGTGTGTGTGCGTTGCAAGCATATGTGTGTGTGTGTGTGTGTGTGTGTGTGTGTGTGTGTGTGTGTGTGTGTGTGTGTGTGTGTGTGTGTGTGTGTGTGTGTGTGT
>NC_085859.1:12784184-12786684 GCF_034702125.1 Engraulis encrasicolus
ATTTTTCCAGTCATAATGAATACTTAGAATTTGATGGCGTTGGTAAGTATTCATGAAAAACGTAACATTAGTGAATGGGTAGCAGGAAATCTTGAAATAAACAACTAAAAATCTCACACAGTGTCCCTTTAAATAACAATAGACTCAAACTTGCCTTCATGCATCATTCAATTCAATTGACAATTCAAATGTTCTACGCTTATCACTTAAGTTATGCCTATTCTGGACCTCATCTGGTATTTAATATCACATTGATTCGACTCATAGCAATTGCATCAAATATCATCAGCCACCACAAAATGATGTCAGAGGATGCGCGTATCCTCCATAGAAGCTACCGATGACTTATATATAACATACAAATAAGCCTGTTCATCTGGTATTACATGTCCTGTAAAACATGAAAGGACACCGCTTAGTAATTGCCCTCCGGGTGATTGTATAATCACGCGAGGTTACACACAGAGCAATTGGAACAGCTGCTTATCGGACTGCCATTGCCAGGTGGAAGGCACAGGCATGGCGGAGTTTAAAGGTGCGCTGTGCAATATTTTTAGCCGTCTCTTTAGAATTCATGCTGCCCATTCAAAAATGGAACCTTTTACACAAATACTTACCACCACCATCAAATTCTAGGTAATCATTATGACTGGAAAATTGCACTTTTCATACATGAAAAAATGAATGTTCTCCATGTCTGCCATTTTGAATTTCCAGATATGGGTTTTTTAACTGCAAAACGTACTGTACTGATCATACTAGTAAATGTTAGTTTATTATTCAGTAAATATTCATGAAAATATCAAATCTGACAATAGTCAGCACGATTTTAATTTAGCTGCAATACCTACTTAGGCCACCATCCTACACAGTGCACCATTCAAGGAAAACTGTGTTGTGAAATGAACATTTGTACACTAAAAGACAATGTTGTAGATAGTAGTAGAAGAACGGATCCTGTGCTTGCCCATTGTATCCTTAAGTTCACAGTTTATACTCTTTTGAATTGTTCCTCAGTAACTAGCCTACATGCCGTCAACATGATCTTTTAATGCTACAATTTTCATTTTACACCAAAATGTTCCTTACACTGAGAGCAGAGCCAGAGTCAGAGCCAGAAGCCATTGTAACAGTCAGTGTGAAATTTGTATTGGCAATTAGTCCAATAAATCAAGAAGTTGCAGGTGCTGGTAAACAACAACGAGTTCAACAAAAAGATTAGCTTAAGGCAATTACTTATGGCAGCCGTGATGTAAGCACACATCCTTCTCCTAAGAGAGGCTAATGCATTGTGAAGCAAAATACGTCATTAAAGTCATAGGAGCTCATTTTCCACAACAACGCAGTTACTGTCTTCTTGCTTTGTAGGGCAGAATACGTGTTCTCCTTTATCCTCACACAATGTGCCATATACTGCTACATGTGGGAGCTGCCCAAGGTGCTGAAATATCTATCAATGATGTAGGTACGCAAGATTGCATACAACATACAGGTCTGATAGTAGGGTCATAAATTGAGGTTCTGTGACCATACACATACACACACACACACACACACACACACACACACACACACACACACACACACACACACACACACACACACACACACACACACACACAGTACAGTTAACACAATCACGCACATGCACAGATTCACATAATGCACATTCATACCCAGACACAGATGCAGGCGAGCGCACACGCACACACGCAGACACGCACGCGCGCACACACACACACACACACACACAAACACACACACACGCATGCACGCACGCACACACACACATACACGCACGCACGCACGCACGCACGCACGCACGCACGCACACACACATACACACACACACACACACAGCTTATTTCCATACTAAAAGATGAGCGCAGCATATTTTAAAACTTCAAAGGGCTTATAGTGTTCCTAATGGATTACAGGCTTGTATATGCTGGAGTGCTGTGCCGAAAAGAATGTACTTCAGCAACTCTGTGTTGTTGATAGCAACTGGTTAGACATGGCAATTGGGAAATTTGAAAGATTTTCATTGTCATGCTTTTCTCCATACGGTACAACGCGCATCACCAGCAGTTATAAGTAGGCCTACTCAAAGCGTAATATGTCTAAACAGACAAACAGGCATGAACTGTGGTGTGTGTGTGGTGTGTGTGTGTGTCTCTGTGTGTGTGTGTGTGTGTGTGTGTGTGTGTGTGTGTGTGTGTGTGTGTGTGTGTGTGTGTGTGTGTGTGTGTGTGTGTGTGTGTGTGTGTGTGCACTCTAAACAGTAATGTGTCAGAATTTACACAAAATGTGTGTGCTCAGGGACAGCACATTTGAATGCGTGTGCTCAGGGACAACACATTTTGTGTCATTGGTGCCCTCTTCTTTTTTAATCCTTTTTGCCTTTTGTTTCTCCTTTCTCAGACCAAAAACAATGGCCTGATGACGAGCTTATGATTTTTTTCTGAAAAGAAAAGGTGAACTCAGCTCCATACGAGCGTGT
>NC_085859.1:12791684-12796684 GCF_034702125.1 Engraulis encrasicolus
ACACACACACACACACACACACACACACACACACACACACACACACACACACACACACACACACACACACACACACACACACACACACTCACATCTGCAAGGCCAGGCTCAGCATCGCCACTTCACTGTAAGACCAAATAGATGGACTCCTCTCCTCACTACGAGTTGGGACCTCAGCCAACAAGCCCAGCTCTTGTCTTGTTCTGGGCTTACGTAATAATGACTACATCTCTATACCTCCTTCTCTCCCTATCTTCATCATTTTTCCATCTCTCTCTCTCTCTCTCTCTCTCTCTCTCTCTCTCTCTCTCTCTCTCTCTCTCCTCTCTCTCTCTCTCTCTCTCTCTCTCTCTCTCTCTCTCTCTCTCTCTCTCGCATCCCCATCTTCATGGACTGTCAGCAAAGAATAGAGTGGTGTAGAAGAGGATGGAGGAGAAGGTGGTTTGCTCTCCTTCTTTATCTATCTATCTATCTATCTATCTATCTATCTATCTATCTATCTATCTATCTATCTATCTATCTATCTATCTATCTATCTATCTATCTATCTATCCTTACAATGCCTGCTGTTTTGGATGGAGAGAAGAACAGATAAGAGAGGAGCTCTCTCTCTCTCTCTCTCTCTCTCTCTCTCTCTCTCTCTCTCTCTCTCTCTCTCTCTCTCTCTCTCTCTCTCTCTCTCTCTCGTCTTCTTGCTCTCACAGCATCACCATTACTGTTTCCATCTCAGCTTCCTCCCCATCACTACTTGCTCTTCTTCTTTCAATGTATATTCATCTCGTCCTCCCTCTGCCTCTCTCTTCTCTAGCCACAACTGTGAAAGAGAGGAGAACAACACCCCGCCAAGTCTTCCGCCATTTCCATCCTGGAATAGCTCCAGTTCATGAGGCAGAGACGGTGCCATCCAACCAGCTCAACCAAAATAAACCCATCCACCCACCTACCTACCTACCTCCCCCTAACCTAGGGCTGGGCGATATGGAAAAAAAAAAAATCTCGATATGGATTACTTTATATCACGAAAACGATATACCTGTATATCACAATATAGCACAATTACATACTGTACGTTTTCAGTTATTCTCTTTATTTTGCTTTTTATTTTTTCATGTCGCAAAACAACCTTTCTTTTAAATGGATCTTTTTATTCTTATTTTTACAGTTACATGAACTTATAGTGTGTATTGTGACAACATGAAATGTAATTAAATGATATTCAATTGTATAAAATTGATAAAAATTACTATCACGATATAAACGATATAGGCGAAAGGTCATGATATACACTTTTATATCACGATAACGATATATATCGTCATATTGCTCAGCCCTCCCCCTCACCCCTCTCTCTGGCATCCTGGAGGTGTGGGGGAAAGATCCAGGTGGGGTGACCCATGCGTAGCTAACACGCTCAACGCTCACCACAGCCTGTGTCAACTTCACCTAGGGCTGGACTGGCCGTCTGGCATGCAGGGCATTTTCCCGGTGGGGCCCGGAGAGTACATTACATAGGACGCTGACGGTGTCTTTTTGCTGTTGTTGGTTTTTTCCCCCTTAGAGACTGGCCCACGATATTCATGAGGCAATCCATTAACCCCTTAGCGCAGAGCCTTTGTAATAACCTGACTGGGACCAAAATGGTATTGATCAGATCTTTATTGGTTACTTACGGAAGACTCTCTGCATTGTCATAGCCAATGTTATATTGATGCAGTTGATTGTTTTCGGTAAAGCATGAATAGGCCTGTCGACGGGCCCATCTGCAATAAGAGGCCACCTAACACAGGCCTACAATTAATTACATTACATTACATTACGTTGCACTTAGCTAACGCTTTCATTTATTCAAAGTTACAATTCAAGACTTACAGTTATTATTTTTCAGGGTATTGGTTACAGTCCCTGGAGCAATGTGGGTTACAGTAGGTGCCTTGCTCAAGGTCACTTCAGCCATGGATGGAGATATAGAGAGAGGCCAGGGGGGGATTCGAACCTGCAACCCCTAGATTGAAAGACCAACTATCTAACCACTAGGTCACGGATGACCCCGGGCAAGTGGACTTAGCTAATCATGGAGTAGGCTACGAAAAGCAGTGGCGGGGCGGGGGGCTTTGTGAGAGGCGCTGGTATATGCCAAAAAAGCCAGGGCTGATTTTTGGTCTCAGTCCAGCCCTGAGTCCCACTCCACTGGCCTCCGTTGGGTCAGGTGTGTTCCCATGCTGGATACAGGCCAAGCCCCCTCTGTGAACAACACATTTAGCCATGTCTAGCATACCAGACAGCTGGGCTGGGTCTACAGCAACACCTGCCTACACACTGGATAACACTGCAGAGAGTTTCCATTAAAAAAAATAAAAAAAAATCAGTCATTTTTTGAAGGATTTGAATTATAGTTTTGAGAAGTTTAGGTTTAGCTGTGAGAAATGAGTAAATCATTTTCTTCTTCCTCAGTTAATAGGAGGAGGGAAGGGAAATGTTCTGTGTGTGTGTGTGTGTGTGTGTGTGTGTGTGTGTGTGTGTGTGTGTGTGTGTGTGTGTGTGTGTGTGTGTGTGTGTGTGTGTGTGTGTGTGTGTGTGTGTGTGCACGCTTCTCCATATGGCGTAGCGACTTGCCATTAGCCTCCTATTTTCACTCACTCCATTTTGCCGATGAGAGAGAGAGATCGAGAGAGAGAGAGAGAGAGAGTTGGGAGAGAGTTTGAGAGTTGCACACCTGTGTGTGGGTGTGTGTGTGTGTGCGTGCGTGCGTGTGCGTGTGCGTGCGTGCGTGTGTGTGTGTGTGTGTGTGTGCGTGCGCGTGTGCGTGTGCGTGTGCGTGTGTGTGTGTGTGTGTGTGTGCTGAACATCCCCCAGAGTAGCTGAGCCAGTTTCTAGTGTGTTCTGCTAGTTGGTGATCAGAGGATAAATGAAGTGTGTGTCCCAGCTGTGTGTGCATGCGTGCATGCATGTGTGTGTGCGTGCGTGTGTGCGTGCATGTGTATGCATGTAGGTGCTTGTGTGTTAGTGTGTGTGCGGCGTGTGTGAATGTGTGCATCTGTGTCTGGGTCTGTGTGTGTGTGTGTGTGTGTGTGTGTGTGTGTGTGTGTGTGTGTGTGCGTGTGTGTGGGTGTGTACGTGTGTACGTGCGTATGTGCGTACGTGCGTGTGCGCGTGCGTGTCCGTGTCCGTGTCCGTGTCCGTGTGCGTGTGTGTGTGTGCGTGTGTTCGTGTGTGTGTGTGCGTGCACCTGTGTGTGTCCAGCTACTCTGAGTCTCTCTCTCTGTCTTTCTCGTCTGGAGAGATGAGAGTGGCGGTGCAGGTGTTCTCTGGCCCATGGGGACCGGGCCAAACGAGAAAAGGGAAATAGTTTGTGCTGTGGAGTCAGAGGTGTGACGGCACCTCTCCGATAGCATCTGACTCCAACAACAACAACAACAGCGGCAGCAGCAGCAGCAACAGCACCAGCCAGGGCCGCCCACAGTTTTTGCATGGCCCTGGGCATGGTCATTTGAAAGGGGCCCCCGATCCAATACACACAATGTAATGAGGACCCAATTTTGGGCTCCCTCTATCTGTGGGGCCCGGGACAACTGAACCCTTTGCTCACCTCTGTCGGTTTCTCTGGCAGCAGCATCTCTTAGGTCCCACACATACACATTCGGCTCTGATCTGGCCCACAGCTGGCACACATGTGGTCCGAATTTGCAGGGCCGGATTAAGACGTCGTGGGGGGCCCTAGGCTACAGGTTGCTGTGCCCACCACCTGGAGGGCAAATTTCGTGACAATTGTACATAGGCAGTGTCATACTTATGAGCTAGGAATTAAGAAGAACACGTTCATCAACTGTACTAAACATGCCAGATGATTTTTTCAATATTGGATCCTTTCACAATTCTGCAATTTTATACTTGTGTCCAATCAGGGCCCCCTGGTAGCCTGGTAGATGGAGGCCCCTAGGCTGCAGCCATATATAGCCTGTGCATTAATCCGGCCCTGGGGCTCTGATATATCTAAGATACCCAGTCCTGGCTGGATGTGATGATTACATTTGATGGCACCTCTCTCTTCGATACCATCTAACCTAGCTGACAACAACAACAACATCATCAACAGCATCCTCTCCTATGTAGATCCCACACAGACACATCCAGCTCCTGTCCGGCCCATATCTGGACCACATCTGGCATGCCCATGGTGGTCCTGATCTGAGATATCCAATATAGCAAGAGCCCCCTTGGTTGGATTTGGTGTTTTACGTGTGATGGCATCTATCTCTTCAATACCATCTAACCTAGCTGACAACAACAACATCTCTTAGATCCAACACAGACACATCTGGCTCCACACTGGCCCAGATATGGCTGACATCTGACACCCTAGGGTGATCCCAATCTGAGCAGTGGTATATAGGTTTTCAAAGTGGGGGCTGTGAGAGGGTGCTGTGGGGCTGCGGCAGGTTGGCAGGAAAAGCATAGCAAAATAAAATAAATGACTTAATAACTAATAACTAATATGCACTAAAATAAACTAAAATAAGCTAAATACTATTCCCATCAATTCATTATAATGCATTATGCATGATTAATTATAATGCATAATGCATGATCTGTTGCATGTCTGAATATTACTTAATTATCGCTATTTTTTACATCCCTGTGAGGCACTGACTGACGGTAGAGGCACATAGAAGCGAATTTGGCCAAGCTTCGCCATTCATTCCTATGAGGGAGGTGAAGGCAAGCGAACAGAAGCGAAGCAAAATTATTCAACCAAGTTTAATATTTTGTGAATGAGAATCAAATTTTGCCTGAAACGGCCAATCAAATCAACAACATGAGTGTACGACCCATGTAAGGGTGGGGGGGGTGCTTGGCTGGAATATACCTGTATGTTGGGGGCCTCGTCATTGTGAAGTTTGGGAACCTCTGCAATATAGCAAGGGGCCCTGGTTGAGATGGGCTATCCAATCCATCAGCTATCTCAGCAGCTATCTGCTGTCCCAGCAGACATAGGTGAATAA
>NC_085859.1:12801684-12811684 GCF_034702125.1 Engraulis encrasicolus
GGTCCGCAGTGATATGATGTGAATGAGTGGGATAGTTGACGGTTCTCAGGAGGAGTGTCCTCAAATGACGCACCATGTCGTGCCTATTTTCTGTCTACTCTAGTCTTTTCTACCGGAGGTGGTAGCTGTCCATGATCACGGCCACGTCTGGCTTCATTATCTATTTCACAGGCCACCAGAAGGATCATCCCGGTGGGGTGATATTCTGTTGTTGAATGCATAATGTGAATTGTTGCTGTGTAAGCGGTAGCCTATTACAACGCAAGCATCGGATCTGTAGGCCTATTTTCGAGTGGTGGAGTGAAAGGAACGCTGATAAGCAGACCTCAAAATTCACCATAAGAGCATTTTTGTCCAAAATGCTCATGTGGCTTGGGGTTATCAGCGTCCCCTCTTTCAAAGACCAGAAAACACTGAGAATGGCCTTGTATCTTGACGGCCTATAAAAATACAGTATAATCCTGGACACATATCGCGTCTGATCTGAATGTGGTGTCCACCTTTCTAACAGACATATTGGTGTAGGGAGGAGGAGTAGGCCTAGCAGGCATAGTAGCGCAGCCTGTGCAGTAGGTAGCCTAGGTAGAACTAAACGTGACTCTGCCGCCAGTTATATGGTGAACTTGACTCAAACTTGTTAAATGGCACTGTCCCACCGTTGTTTACCCACGCCCCCTGCGCCAACGCCGAGTGTGGACCACTGAATCCTGTGTGTGTGTGTGTGTGTGTGTGTGTGTGTGTGTGTGTGTGTGTGTGTGTGTGTGTGTGTGTGTGTGTGTGTGTGTGTGTGTGTGTGTGAGTGAGAGAGAGATATCTCTAATGGCATTTTCTCTAAATGCAGTATGTTTTAATATGTAGGCCTACCTTATGTTCAGAAAGCGACATATGAAACTTATAGGTATTTGGCAAATATTGATAAGTCATTGCCTCACCAGCCATAAAGCTGACCGCACGTTACTGGTCTACCGTCATTGCAATCTCCCTTTTCATCTGTTTGGTCAATCACCTGCAATACTGCTATGCGATCATTCCTTTTTGTATTCAAACATGGGCAAAAGATTTTTAAAAAATATCTCACTTCAGGAGAAGTGGGTGAACTGCGTACCCCCACGTACAGCGCCCACTACACCCCAGAATATATGGCGTCTTGGAAAAAGAGCTCTTCAAGTGAAGATCTATACAGGAGTTACTGAGATGATTGTCATCCACTTCGAGTGATTCAGATAAGATCCATCTCATTTCAGAGCCACCATGTCATCTCAGCAGCGTGATGATCAGCCCCCGTGGCAGCACGCCTGATAGCACAAGGGCTCATTGCAGCTTCTAAAAGTGGCTATATGGGTGGCTGCTGTGTGCAAGTGTTGCTGGAAAGTGTCTATTTCAAAACATGTTAGCAGTATTGGTAGCTGGGCATGCTGGGAACGAGTTATAAAGTGCCGGTGCAGTGTTTTTTTTTACTTCATTCTTTATCTCTTAACAATCTTAATGCTGCTGCACTGCACTGATTTGTCTGCTGTAAAAGTTGAGAAAGCCTCATTTAGGAAGCCCAAATCTGGGGATGCAAATGCAGCACTGCATACACCTTTTCGACACCAATGGGCTCATTGCAGCTTCTATAAGTGGCTATATGAGTGACTGCTGCATGCAGGGACGAATTAACGTACAGGCTAGATATGGCTGCAGACTAGGGACCCCCACCTGCCAGGGCCCCCCTTATTGGACCAAAGTGCAAAATTGCAGAATTTGTGACAAGATGCAATATTGAAAAAATCATCTGTCGCGTTGAGTGCAGTTGGTAGACATGGTACCCTTAATTCCTAGCTCCTAATTAAGACACTGTCTTTGTAAATCTGTCGCAAAATGTGTCTTCCAGGGGGGCTCCACAGCAACCTATAGATTAGGGGCCCCCGTCCATCTTAATCCGGCCCTGGCTGCATGCAAGGGTTGCTGGAGAGTGTCTATTTCAAAACATGCTCTGCACTGGGAAGAATAGTAAGCCGGACACAGCTGGTGCAATGTCAGGCCTCATTGTTTGCAGTCAGAAGATGGACTTGGGAGATATTTTTAACGCCAAAGAACTTACAGTAATCGCCTGCCTCCCAACCCCTGCAATCCTATCTGGCAACATTGGAAACCCCATCCCCCCGGAGATATAAATATAAGCCATTGCCACTAATCCTCTTCTTTTTCCTTGAAAGACGTGAAACACAAGACAATGAAGGACCTCATTCTCATCTTCCATTACTTAAAGACGCACATCGGCCCGGCTATTTCAGAGGCGAGACGCCGGGGGGGTTCGGGAAAAGGTTAATTGCCGGACCAACATGGAAAAGAAAGGAGGAGAGGAAATAAAAACAAAAGGAAAAGGTATCACCGTGGGAGGGAGATGCTAATTAGTGTCACGTCTGTGGGACTTTAAATTACTCTGCTTACCGGATTGCAAATTAAAGCTCCATTAAAAAAAGGAATAAAAAAAACATGTGAATACAAAATAAATAAATAAATGAATGAATAAACTAACGGATAAATTACTACTAACAAGGCACCAGTAAAAAGGCAAAATGATGGCTGTCAAGATCGCTTGTTCAATACTGTTCAACTTGTTCCCAGTCGTAAAGTAGGTTCCCTCCTCTTGCTGTAACACAGAAGGTCACGCCTCTGAGACTCCATGGCCACATAAAAGAGGCTGACAGGTCTCATATCATGGTTATGATGAGGTTATCTCAGCTTTATGAAGCATGGCTCACTGTCCATGTTATACCCTCTTGCCCTGTGCTTCAGTCCGCAAATGTGGAGGGTGTTTGGTCTGGGTGGGTGTGTGTGGTAGAGTGTGATGCTAGTGGTGGTGGTAGTGGTGGTATTGGCAGTCAAGGCAAGGCTGGATAAAGATTGCTTGTGACTACAGGTTGCTGTGCCCCCCGTCATAATTTTTAGCTAGTAATTAAGGATAACATGTCTACCAAGAGTACTCAACACGACAGATGATATGTTTTCAATATCACAATTCTTAAGTTGTTATACTGTAGGCCACCGCTCATCTGTTTAGAAGGTGCAGGATTCAGTAGAAATTTCTGTATAAAAAGAAGACAATCCGCACACTTCAGGTCTATTTTTGTGCAACAAAGTTTTACTTGTTGTCTTCTCTGGGGTTCCTATAGGCTGCAGCCATATCTAGCCTGTGGGGGCCCCCTGGCAGGTGGGGGCCCCTATAGGCTGCAGCCATATCTCGCCTGTGGGGCCCCCTGGCAGGTGGGGTTCCTATAGGCTGCAGCCATATCTAGCCTGTGGGGCCCCCTGGCAGGTGGGGGCCCCTATAGGCTGCAGCCATATCTAGCCTGTGGGGCCCCCTGGCAGGTGGGATACCTATAGGCTGCCATATCGCGCCTGTGCGTTAATCCGGCCCTGGGTAAAGGGTGGCAAAGACAGACCCATATAGGCTACGGCAGGGGTTCCCAACCTTTTTCAACTTGGGGCCCACTCGAAATTGTCAAAAATGTTCGGGGCCCACCTCTGACCCAATTAAGAATAAAACTCAAATAAATCAACAGCAACACACACCAAAATATGATAATTATTTTTTGGAAAATTATTTCAAGGCCCACTTGGAATACCTTCAGGGCCGGCCCACCAGTGGGCCCCAGCCCACAGGTTGAAAACCACTGGGCTACGGTATTTGTGAAATGAGCCGCAGTGTGGCTGGGGAGGTGGCATGCTGCTGGTGCATGAGTGAACAGATTAGATCATCTTAAGTGGTTCCTCACTCCTCGCGCCGGCTTTAAAACAGATAAGAGAGGCGTGGCTGCCGGGTCTCCCTCCGGGGCCCCCGCTTGCTTTTAAAACGTGACATTTTTACTGCGCTCGAGAGAGAGCCCGGCGAGAGAAATAACTTCGGGGTACTGGGAGCCCGTCGTTTCACAGCTAGACGTGAGAGAGTTTGACAAAGAGAAGCTGTCTGTCTTTTTTTATGGATGAATCTGACTGCTACACCCTATCCATAAGGAATATCTCTTCCTCTCTGTCTCTCTCTCTCTATCTCTGTCTCTCTCTCTCTCTCTCTCTCTCTCCCTCTCTCTCAAGAAGCCTTCACTTAGAGTGACCCGTGAGAAAACAAGACAATAAAAGTGCTCGAGAAAAAATCTACAGCATGCATAAAACATAATATCTCCATGTTCCTGTTACTGTCCCTGCTTGGGCGTTTGGGTGTTATGATGGTAGTGGTTGCAGTTATTTCATTTCATACTGTAATATCGATGAAATCCTTCTGGGGACATACTCTATTAAAAAAAAAGACATCCACGCATCATTTTCAAAACAGCTGACAGTTACGGTATCGGCCCAGAGTGTGCAATACAAGTCAGCCTGAACTGTTTTCAGTTGGGCACAAAGAGTTTGTATTGCACACATGCCGCCTAATTCAACACTAAAGGGACAGATTTAAGCAACAATAAGGCAAACCTTCTTCCAAGCAGCCCTGAGTCTTTCCCCAGATCAGGGGTGTATTTTTCCAACGAAAGCATAGTTGTTAGCCAGTTAGCAACTTGGGAAGTTACCAATGGGAAATTGCATTGCAAACAACAAAGTAGCTAACACAGTTAGCAACTACGGTTTCTTTCGAGCATTGCACCCCAGAGCAGAGAGCAGGAGCCTCTCAACTGATAAATGGTACCTGCTGAGTCGGCACACTGTGCTGGCAAACAGTGTTCAACCTGGATTCTGGAATCAAAAGGGCCTGTATTTATTCAGCGGCGGTGTATTAATGGCAATATGTGTGGGGGTTTCTCTTGCTTGCTTTTTAAATGTAAGCATTTGTTTAAGAGCAGAGGGCTGTTATAGCATTCGTACCGGCTGTTTGTTTGTTTGTTTGTTTGTTTGCATGCATGTCTATGGTTTTAAATTGAGACGTCGTTGAGCACTATAACCTAATCACAGTCGCCTTAATAGAGTAGGAGGCAGTGAAAGCAAAAAAAATAATAAACAGAAATGGAAAAGACCTCCTAGGGAGACGGCATGTCGCTGGAAGAAAAACATCATATGCTCAAGAGGGAGAAACATCTTTAGTATGTGGCAAAGGTGGGCAAATTCAGAGTGACATTCTTCATTACCATAAATATAACCACAGATGAACCTGCCAGTCACAGTGCAGAGCAGTAGAAAAACAATCGTCTCCTAGCCCAGGCTATTTATAATCCAGGTGGCAACGTACAATCACTTGCAATTACGCCTGCACTCTGTCTTGCTCTCTGTCTTGCTCGAGGTTTTGAGATTAGGCAGAGTGCACTTCAAGCGACGATTAAAAGTAAAGAAACAAACACAGTGATAAATATATAACCATCAGTACTCATGGTAACCTACCTGTGCACAACCTCTGTCCAGGTGCTGGTGATATGCAGTAAGAGTAATCCAAGTAAATGAAGGATGAATCACCGCACACTGGTATCTTTGCTGGTAGTTTATTTGGTGAACAACACGTTTCGCTATTGCTTCATCAGGTTCACTCTGACATTACGCATGTCACCCAAAGGTGATAAGGGTGAAGGGTGAACCTTTTGGGTGACATGCGTAATGTCAGAGTGAACCTGATGAAGCAATAGCGAAACGCGTTGTTCACCAAATAAACTACCAGCAAAGATACCAGTGTGCGGTGATTCATCCTTCATTTACTTGAAATATATAACCATATTATGATCCCTATTTAAAAATATGATGCAGCCTATTCCTTTTCTGTGCTCCGCACCAGAAGGGATGCACACAGTGTATTTAATCCCTTATTCATGAACTCACACAACAACAAGGACGTCCACTAAATATCAGGGGCAAGCTGTGCAGTGAACCTATGAACCTCCTGTTTATAAATATAGGTTACTCAAGCAGTGACTAAATGCTGTGATGATAAACGCTAGGCACACTCCCCACTAAGCTCATAGTTTGTGAAGAAAATGCCTCTGCTTTGTTCTTATGTTCTGATGCTATAATTGGGTTACCCTAAGGTTAATCCGGCAAGGAAATGAAAGAGGGTATAAAAAAGAGCAGAAATCCCTACAACGTGTCACCAGGCAGTAACACAATGGCCCAGGAATCCCCAGGAAAGTATGGAGATGCGCTGCGGGTTGTGAATCTCCTTTTGTAGAATTTCATTGGTGTACGTGCGAGTGAACATGTGTGCGTGCCTGTGTGTGTTTGTGCGTGTGTACGTGCGTACGTACGTGCCTGCTTGCAGTCGTGTGTGTGTGTGTGTGTGTGAACTCTTCCCCTCTCAAGCTGGTCAGTCACTATATAAAACTACAGTAGCCTACTTCCCCGTCATTACAATAAAACACAATATCATGGACTACAGGGAGTGCCGTTTCAGTTTAGTGTAAAGCTTGAGCAGGGGGGTTCAAAACTAAAATCAATTATGTAATCTGCCACTATTACTGATGCACTCCCTCTAGGGCAATGCTAAAACAGATGGAAGAAGCCTGGGTGAACGGAAGAAGCATTCAGCCATTCAGAGAAGTTATTTACTGTAAGTGTGATGAGACCTTACATACAGTATATCATGTTTAAATATGGTCTCAACTCAACCAAGCTTGGCACTGCTGTCATCAGACAACTCCATCTGTTAAACTTTGCTAACACTATTATCCAAAGAAACTTAGTTATTTATGTACAGGGTATTGCTTACAGTCCCTGGAGGAAAGTGTGGTTAGGTGTCTTGCTCAAGACCACTTCAATAATAATAATAATAATAATAATAATAGGCCTCCATCAAATTTGTATAGCACTTTTCTAAATACCCAAAGACACTTTACAGAACATGTAACATAAAACAAAAATATGAACAAACATTAAAAGACATACAGAGACTAAAACACAACAGAACAGCGATGGAAAGTTCTATTTTTGTCCATAAATCATGACGGTATGGAGCGTTCACATTAGTGGAGAAATATGGAAGCCCATGGCGGGGGCGGCGATGAAAATACCATAGCGGGACACGAAAATCCAGAGCCTCCCGTCGTGCAATCCCGTTGTAATCATCACTTCAACCATCCCAAGACCAACTACCGAACCCTCTGGCCACGGCTGCCTTTTTTTCTTGGTATTGTAACTAGTGTCACAAAGACAAAGTATGCCAGTTGTGGTAGGCCATTTGTTGCAGCCAGTCTATTGTCAGATGGGCCTTTGTCTAATGTGCATTTAAGTGGGTTCAAGTCGAATCTTCAGTGGCTGAACTAGTCCAAATGTGTGGAGGTTTTTGGAGTCTACAGAGACATTGAAGAAGAATGCACCTGACGTTGCTTATTACATCTTTTGTGTGACCTACATGTGGCTTCCTTAATTGTTTTGAAATGGCATTCGGGAATGGCTGTTTGCAGCATGCAGGCAGTTGGAAACGCCTTCCCTCTTTTGACAATGACACCTTGCAGTGTTTTTGCTTGAATTTGGTTGCATTAGTGGTGCTGTCAGTCTCAAAACATTGTTAACTCAATATGCGGAACATGGAGCTCAATGGAGGAAAATTCAGGGAGAAAAAAAATAATGGTGACTTCTAGCAACCTTACCAAATAGGCCTGAACTATTTTAGAAAATAGTGGATAGTGCTTTAGCACATTTATGGTCACACAAGAGGCCTTACTAAAAATCTTAACCTTGTGGTGGTGCTTATCAGTTAGCATAATTAGCCTCATAGTATTCACCTACAGGCAGGGGCATAGCAGCAAATTGTGGGCCCTATGTACAATCAGCTCCAATAGACCCCCACAGTCATATATCTACATCAATCAGACTGTATGGGCCCCCCCGCATATACATGGGGCGCTATAATAGACTCAGTCTACAGACTATAGTTGACTCAATCACATTTTACCCCACTGAATGACACCGCTGCATACAGGGGAATCGTCTGGTTACAATAGCAGGTCAAACCAGAGAATCGTATATGAGAGTGAGATAAAGCAGGCGGGTTCTTTTCCGGTATCCACTTTACGTCGGGTGAACGCCCCTTTAGGAGACCTTCGATTAGGAGACCTTCGGAGTCTTGAGGTAGAGAATGAATGGAGTCCCCTTAGCGCTGTAGATGGCGGTAGCGCACATATTGTGCAAACACCACGAAAAGAGAAGAAGAAGAAAGGACAACGCCCCCTTAGGAGACCAACTTTTGAGCACACGCTTTTGCATTGAGTGGGCGTGTTTCGATTCCTCTTATTATATATCCAACCTCTTTGGTCAAACCATGTGCTTGTGAATGACAAGGGCCCAATTCGAAACGAGAGGCAGTGACTCGATGACTCTCCTCCTACATAAACACGTCACTGATCAGATACCGTAGGTGAAGTTAGCTGATGAGGCAGCCGTTACGAACGGCACTAACGAGTGCGCCGCCTTGCGCATTTGATGTTACGGCGATTCTATGGCGTGAGTTACGTTCATCACGTTAGCGCTTAGCTTACGCATGCTATTTGAACAGTGAATGACCGCCAGACGGCGGAATCATAAAATAGGCTATAAATAGATCTAGCGACAGCATATTTAGCTACACAATGTTGATTTATGCATTCGATTTTCAATAAGTGTCAGAATAAAGAGTATGATAAGGTAGTAGCTTGGGTAGTAGCCATGTTTGTTTTTCAGGTTTCCGGTTGAGAGGGAGGTGGCGCACAGCATGTTCGGTACCAAGGCAGCGAAGTCAGCATCTGCTGTATCCTCGAAATATCCTCGTTACGCCCACAAATGCAGTCAACTGCCGAGAGAGGAAATAAAGCAATTTTTCGTTTCGATCCACACTTCATGACTCGATGTCCAGTTAGCTCACTGGAAGGACAGCTGCCTTCCCTGTTTCGAATTGGGCCAAGAACTCCCTGTCAAAGCAACAAGATAGTTGCCCTACATTGAGTCAGAAAATAATTTTGTTTGTTTGTTTCGACAATGCCAAACTTTTCAGACGTGCAGGTGAAGTGTTTGTATGTACTGTATGTGTTCAATGCTGGTGTGATATTTGGCAGTGTAACAGAGTTATTTGGGTGGGGCATTTTTGCTTGACTGTGATGCAGCACATTTTTATAAATACTAAGCTGGCATTGAAGCAAAAAACATGCAAAAACTTACACAGACACCAAGTGCACACCCACACAATCATACAAACACACACACACGCATGCAAGCACACACACATGATGCAGATGTACACAAACACACACGCACGCACGCACGCACGCACGCACGCACTCACACACACACACACACACACACACCATGGTGACAGAGGGCCCCTTTGTGGATGCAGAGGTCTGTGAGAGACAAGGCAGTGTCCTTGGGCTTTTCCAGCCATTGTAGCCCCAGCATGACTCACTCTTCCCACGGCCATAATCACGGATTAGCAGAAATAAATCTGGCCTGTTATTTTATTTATGTGCTAAATGTGCTCGCAGCCACGCTACTGCCAGAGAATGCACAGATCACGCAGAGAAACATGACAAAAAGACTGAGATGGAGAGAGAGAGAGAGAGAGAGGGGGAGAGAGAGAGAGAGAGAGAAAGAGAGAGGTAGAGGGAGAGGGGGAATGAGAGCAGGAGAGGAAGACAAACAAAGATATGGAGAGGCATATCGATTGAAAGAGATAGAGAGAGAGGCAGACATGAATGAAAGACGTCTACAATAGGCAAGAAAAAGTGAGAAGTGAGGTAAATGCAGAGAGAAGCATGTGGGAACATGTAAAGACAGACGGACAGACAGACAGACAGACAGACAGACAGACAGACAGACGGACAGACAGACAGACAGACAGACAGACAGACAGACAGACAGACGGGGGGATGGAGACAGAGACGTTCAGTACCACCACTAGCACTCACACTCATGGCTGAGTTTCTGAAAATGCTGAAATGCTCATTTGAGTACATTGATTACGAAAGTACACAGTATTAGTGGTGTGCATTGGCACTGCCCTCACGATCCGATTTGATCACGATTCGGGAGGTAGCGATTCAATTCAATTCGATCCGATTCCAATCCGGCAATG